>NC_081387.1:10997321-11180106 GCF_030684315.1 Stegostoma tigrinum
CGAGAGAGAGGCGGGAAAAGTTGTCGCGAGTCCAGAAAAGGGTGCAGAACCTGCTCCTTCTGCAGCTAATGGGGGTCAATGTCACAGAGGACCTCCGTGAGGTGAGGAGCCAGCAAGCCTCGCTCTTCGCCGCGGAGGCCTCCAGGATAATCCTCCGGTCCAGGTTCCGCTCCGTGGAGCAGGACGAGACGTGCTCACGTTTCTTCTTTCAGAAGGTGCACAAAGAGTGCTCTGTGCTTAGCCGGCTGAAGGAGGACAACGGCTCAGTGACGTCGGCTCGGCCCGACATTTTGAGGATCAGCAGATCCTTCTATGCCGGACTGTACGACACGAAGCCCACAGACAGCACGGCCTCCGAGTCGTTCCTATCGTCTATCACGGAGGTCTTGGACGTCGGCACGAGGGAGTGGCTGGACCGGCCGATATCTCTGGATGAGCTGACCGGAGCCCTCAAGTCCTTGGAGAGGAATAAGACTCCCGGGAGCGATGGCTTACCGGTCGAGCTGTATTCCGCTCTGTGGGACCTGGTCGGCCAGGACCTGCTGGAGGTGTACGATAGTGCGCTTCAGGCAGGGGAAATGTGCAAGTCCATCTGCCTCAGCAGCCTGGACCAGGAGAAGGCCTTCGACAGAGTCTCTCATGCTTACATGAGGGACGTCCTCTCCAAATTGGGGCTTGGGGAGGGCATCCGCAATTGAATCCGGCTGCTCGACACCAACATCGTTAACACAGTCTCGATCTCTCTCCTGCCTTGTTCGTGTGCTGTGTGGAGCCCTTCGCTGCATCCATCAGGAAGGACATGGGCCTGAAGGGCGTGACTATCCCAGGCAGCAGAGGCCTTCAGGTCAAGACCTCCCTGTACATGGATGACGTCGCCATCTTCTGCACCGATCGTCGGTCGGTGAGTAGGCTGTTGGACATCTGCGGCCAGTTTGAACTAGCCTCAGGTGCCAAAGTCAATAGGGGTAAGAGCGAGGTCATGTTCTTCAGGAACTGGGACGACCGCTCCTTCATCCCCTTCACCGTCAGGACAGACTACCTGAAGGTGCTGGGTGTTTGGTTTGGTGGAGCTGGGGCGTGCACTAAGACTTGGGAGGAGCGTATTACCAAACTGAAGCAGAAGCTGGGCAGGTGGACGCTCCGGTCCCTCTACATCGCGGGTAAGAACCTGGTTGTCAGGTGCGAGGGGCTTTCGGTACTGTTGTATGTGGTGCAGGCCTGGCCTATTCCCTGGACCTGCGCCACTGTGGTCACCCGGGCCATCTTCCACTTCATTTGGGGGTCGGGGATGGACCGGGTCCGCAGGGACACCATGTGCAAAGACCTGGGAAATGGGGGAAAGGGCGTACCGAACGCCACCCTCGCCCTGATGGCTACCTTTGTGTGTGGCTGCATCAAGCTGAGAGTAGATCCTCAGTACGCAAACACCAAGTGTCACTACTTACTGAGGTTCTACCTGTTCCCCGTGTTGCAAAGGATGGGCCTAGCCTCGTTGCCGCAGAATCTCCGTGTAGTTGGACCATCCCGTACCACCTGTCCTTCATGGAGAAATTTTTGAAGGGAAACACCTTTGACCACAAGGCCGTCAGGCAGTGGTCAGCACGTAGTATCCTCGAGACCCTTCGGGAAAAGGAGAGGGTGGATCCCGTCATGTGGTTCCCCATGCAGACTGCCAAAGTCATTTGGCAGAATGCCTCATCACCAGAACTTTCAAACAAGCACAAGGACATTGCTTGGCTGGTGGTGAGAGGGGTTCTGCCGGTGAGATCCTTTATGCATGCCCGGAATCTCTGCGCCACTGCACGCTGCCCTCGAGGCGGCTGCGGGGGGGATGAGACTGTCGATTACCTCCTTCTGGGGTGTGCCTATGCGCAGGAGGTCTGGAGGGGGATGCAGTGGTATTTGTCGAGGTTCATCCCGAGCAGTTCCGTGACGCGGGACTCCGTGGTCTACAGGCTGTTTCCCAGGACGAACACCGAGACCAACATCAACTGCGCCTGGAGGACCATCAATGCGGTGAAAGATGCTCTTTGGCCTGCCCGCAACTTTTTGGTATGCCAGCTGAAAGAACTGACCCCAACCGAGTGTTGCAGACTGGCGCACTCCAAGGTCCAGGACTACGTGCTGAGGGACGCGCTAAAGCTTGGGGCAGCCGCCGCCAAGGCGCAGTGGGGAAAGACCACCGTATGAAACCCCTCGTCCAGAATAGAAAAAAGGGCCCTATCTGGTAACTGGGCCCAGCTGGCGCCTTCCCCAACTGGTCAGGGGGCCAACGGGGACTGTGCGGGGTGACAACTGCCGGGGTATTTTCTTTGCTTTGTGTTTTTTCTGCTTTGTTTGTTTTTTTTCCTTTAGTTGGTGTACGTACCCCCTGGGTAACCCGGAGCGGCTTTCATGACTGGGTAGGTGTATAAATATGTTTTATTTTTTGTACATCTTATGAATAAAGTATATTTTTTCAAATAAAAAAAGTGACAAAACATCTGAAAACTAACCTTCCAGCTCAGCGAGCAAACACATCCATAAAAATAATTACTTTAGTAATCTGATGTTCAACCATTCTGCTGAATTGAAGCTTATAGTTAATGTTTCACTGTTGTGTGGCTCTATTTGGTTTCACTTTTGAAAGAAAAATTGGCATGGAATGAGGAACAGATTGAAGACACTATGCTATTGTTTTAGCGATACAACACCAGGCCAAAGGGCCAGCCTTGTTCTCATTGATCATTTGTGAGAAAATGCAAACCACAAGGAAGAATATGAAAGAACACATCCTCAAAGCTTGTCAGCTCTTTATCAGCAACAAGTATTACTGCCTTGAAACAAAACCATGCAGATCTTAATCGGCTGTACTTTGCAAAAAATGTTTTAGAAGTGAGGCAAAGCTGTTGAACTAAACACAATTTTTTGACATTGTATTTGAGTTAACTTTGTAACAATGTGTGTGGAAGTTTGTAATACTGTAAATAGGTATCAGACGTGATTATAGGTTAACTGAATGTATCAGACATTTGACTAATTCATTCCATTTAAATACACTGTATAGCAATTTGTATATGTTTGAAAGTTGTGATATTCATTATCCAACATTATGAATATCGAATATACAAGCAATAGTTTAACTACATATTTTGTCATGAAAGTAATATGAACTCTATCCATGCATTCTAACACTGCAGTGCCGAAAACACTTCTCTTAACAAGTGGCTTCGACGAAAGAACATGAGGTCAATGATTTGATGTGCAGTGAACATTGAGAACAATTAAGATAATGACCTCATTGTGGCCTTGCAACATTTGACCCTCTGCCAGCACACGTTTCCCTTTGCAAACCAAATGCATAAAGAACAAGTCAAACTCTTTTAGCAAAACAATAACAATGAAATTTTAATGAATGGGATGAGCCTATGGATAATTGACAACTTCAAAAAACTGGAGAAAGTTAGAGGTGCCAGAAGTTGCTACCTATCTCAATTCAAATCCCTCATTAGATCTGGTGATTCCCTTAAATCAATAAACAATGAGCACCATCTCACCTCACTTAATCACAATGTAATGATGCAAGTAATAATGCTCTGTTTTGTGGCTTGGAAAGTGTTGACCATTTCTGACAGAATTTCTCACTGGCAGAGGCAAGCATTAAGTTTAAAACTGAAGTTATCCCATCAAGTAAGTGTATACCTGGCTTTTCCAGATTCTGCACCTCCACCCCAAGTGATATTTATTCTCCACTGTTTTTAGGGACACGGACAGAAGCTGCAAAGGAGTCATGATAAAGTCTACATCCTCCTGTTTTACCACAATGTTGGATGCTCAACTTGGGCTGATCCATGTTGTGGGACATTAAAGTGATAATCCTTATAGCAGGGGATAGGTAACTACTCTCTGTTAGGATCATGAAAGGTTGACTCTTCTGGTGCTCCAGTGTAATGTGCTAAATCTTCCTGACCTGAACTCTCAGCAGGAAAGAGCTAAGCTGTATTTATTTGGACTCTGACATTACAGGCACGACTCCCAGGTGTTTTAAATCCAGCTCACGTACGAACGCTCATGCTATCATTAATAAATATGCAGGAGAAAAAAAACTGGATTAAACTTTGAAATATAAACTGTAACTTGGTATAAGGGTGCAAATCAAAAGGGAATCTTTTTTTTTCTTTCATTGATTATTTTATAGAACCATCTATTTATTTTCCAGCCATTCTCAGTTTAAAAAAAAGAAACAGCAGTAATGTAATTTCAATGGGTGCTTGCGTATGTCTGGAAAAGATTTTGTGAATAGTGAAACCAGTGCGTGTAGTTTATCTTAAATATTTATACATGCTTATTATGTTCAACAAATAAATGCATTCTTGGTTAATATCATTTTCCCCGAGACCATTTTATTCACTTTCAAAAGAGAGATAACGGTTACTGGACTCAAAGGGACAAAGGAGGGTTTGGAAAGTAAAGAGATACAGGAGCATTTTTATAGAAAGTCTTGATATGAAAATTGACAGGCTTGGGGTGGGGAATGTTGGTAAATTCTTGGGAAAGCAGACGTTGGCAAATAACTAGAATTGGAATCAGAGATAATGGGAACTGCAGATTCTAGACAATCCGAGATAGCAAAGTGTGGAGCTGGATGAACACAGCAGGCCAAGCAACATCTTAGGAGCACAAAAGCTGATGTTTCGGGCTTAGACCCTTCATCAGAAAAGAGGGAGGGGGAGGGTTCTGAAATAAATAGGAAAAGACGGGGAGGCAGATCGAAGATGGATAATGGAGAAGATAGGTGGAGAGGAGACAGACAGTTCAAAGAGGCGGGGATGGAGCCAGTACAGGTGATGTAGGTGTGGAGTAAGTGAGGAAATAGGTTGGTTCAGGGAGGACAGGCAGGTCAAAGAGGTGGGATGAGGTTAGTAGGTAGGAAGTGGAGGTACAGCTTGTGGAGGGAGGAGGGAAGAGATGAGTGGAAGAACAGCTTCCCCTCACTGCATCCCAAAACCAGCCCAGCTTGTCCCCGCCTCCCTAATCTGTTGTTCTCCTCACCTATCCCCTCCTCCCACCTCAAACTGCACCCCCACCTCCTACCTACTAAACTCATCCTGTCCCCTTGACCTGTCCGTCCTCCCTGGACTGACCTATCCCCTCCCTTACTCCCCGCCCACACTCCATCCCCACGTCTTTGACTGGTGTGCCTCCTCTCCACCTATCTTCTCCTGTATCCATCTTTGATCTGCACCCCCTCCCCTATTTATTTCAGAACCCTCTCCCCCTCCCCCTCCCCCTTTTCTGGTGAAGGGTCTAGGCCAGAAACATCAGCTTTCCTGCTCCTAAGATGCAGTTTGGCCTGCTGTATTCATCCAGCCCCACACTTTGTTAACCAGAATGCCGGTGCTGCACACTTTGTTAACTAGAATTGGAATATCCTTTACTGTCACCTGTCCTCACGTACGGATGTTCCGGAGTACAATCACAAGTTTAAAATGTTGCTGTTCTCTGGTGCTAACCGAGTTGTAAGATAATTAAAGGGTAATATGGTGGGAAGGTATTGGGAGACATGAGGGGGAGGATACACCACAAACATTAATTATCAAACCAAAACAAGAAGGTTGTATGTGATGGTGCGGAACATCAGAGATCCCCAAGTCTGGAATGTATATTGTCACCAACATTAGAAAATGGAAGAGAAGGAATGTGGAAATGAGATAAAGGAAAAGCCTGATGAACGTCAATATATTGAAGATCAGGAGCCATCTTCTTTACCAATATTGTTAAACGAGGAAATGCCTGCAATGCAATTTGATTTTACCTCACTCGTTTAAGTTTTTTTTTAATAAAACAGTGCAATTCCAAAAATTAACTAAGGGAAGAAGGAATGAGAGAAGGCAAAACGGAAACTTGAAGGGTCTAGGCCCTAAACGTCAGCTTTTGTGCTCCTAAGATGCTGCTTGGCCTGCTGTGTTCATCCAGCCCCACACTTTGTTATCCAGAATGTCGGTGCTGCAACCGGGTGACAGGAAAGACTTTGGTCGAAGACCCGGCTTCGGCAGGTGCTGCTCCGGTAACATCTCATCTGGAAAAGACATCTCGAGAAATGAAGTAAAGCAAAGTCATGAATTCATTGGTCTCTGAATGTTAGAGGCTGGTGTTTGAAAAGAAAACGAGATGCTTGAAGTAATTATAATTAATCAAGATGGGCTGGGAGAGGTCAACAGAAGTGAGTAATTCAATTATTTATTTCATTCTTAAGTGATACGATTTTGTGCATGGGTAAAGATTAAATTAGTGCAACGAGCAGTGATGAGAAAAGTCTTTAGTTTCATTCAATAACTAATTTAGAACACAATGTCGTAATTGAGACAAATCAAGGTGGTATCTCTGAAGGAGGGTCCAGGCCCGAAACGTCAACTTTCCTGCTCCTTTGATGCTGCTTGGCCTGCTGTGTTCATCCAGCTCTACACCTTGTTATCTCGGCATCTCTGGTCATGATTTGCCATTCCTGAAACGGTTCGCTCCAGGACAAACACATCTGCTGTAAGCGCGTGCAACTGCAGAAACTTAACCTTAGCCTTTTTTTATTTCTGAGCTGCACACAAAGCATTGTGGTGAGGGAAATTGTCATTTTCTCGCAGCTCTTGGTTAGGACTCTACAGGGCAAGTCCTTGTGATTCGGGCAGGATCTGGAGTTCACAACAGCAGTGAGGCACTTGCAAGCAAGGACCCCGAGATCTGAGTGCAGGATTCTCAACTTTTGCTGTTTTCCAAAAGATTCTTACAGCTTGATTTTACGATGTCGTATCGATGAACTAATTCATGATGCCGTGCTACTGGAAGTTATTACAAACCAGGAAATGAAAAGCAATAGAGATAACATGGTGTGGAGCTGGATGAACACAGCAGGCCAAGCAGCATCTGAGGAGCAGGAAAGCTGACGTTTCAGGCCTAGAACCTTCTTCAGAAATGGGGGAGGGGAAGGGAGTGCTGAAATAAATAGGGAAAGAGTGGGGAAGGGGATAGAAGATGGATAGAGGAAAAGACAGATGGAGAAGAGACAATAGGAGCCAGTAAAGGTGAGTGTAGGTGGGGAGTCAGGGAGGGGATATTTCGGTTCAGGGAGGATGGGCAGGTCAAGGAGGCGGGATGAGGCTAGGAGGTAGGAGATGGGGTGGGGCTTGATGTGGGAGGAGTGGACAGGTGGGAGGACAGGTTAGGGAGTCTGGTACAAGCTGGGCTGGTTTTGGGATGCGGTTGGGGGAGAGAAGATTTTGAATCTTGTGATGTCCACATTAATACCATTGGGCTGCAGGGTTCCCAGGCTTGCTGTTCCTGCAAGCTTTGGGTGGCATTGTTGTGGCACTGCAGGAGGCCCAGGATGGACATGTCATCCAAGGAGTTGGGGGGGGTGAGTTGAAATCATTCCAGAGGTTGGTGGGGTGGTTGGTAACGATAAAGACGCTGGTGGGGAGCTCCTCGTCCACATTTACCACCCCACCGACTTCTGGATCCAATGCACCATCCTCTGATAATTCCGCCATCTGCAATCTGACCCCAGTACCAAAGACATCTTTCCCTCCTTCTCTGCTTTCCGGAGGGACCACTCTCGCCATGATTCCCTCATTCATTCCACAATTCTCACCAGCCCCACCATGACTGGCACTTTTCCCTGCACCCGCAAGAAGTGCTACACCTGCCCCTAGACCTCCCCACTCACCCCCATTCCAGGCCCTAAGAAGATCTTCCACATCAAGCAGATGTTCACCCATGCATCTGGAATATGGTATCCGCTGTTCCCATTGTGGCCTCCTCTACATCGGAGAAACCAAGCAGAGGCTTGGGGAAAGGTTGCAGAACATCTAAACTTGGTTCACAACAAACGACTACACCTCCCAGTCATGAACCATTTCAATGCCCTCTCCCACTCCTTAGATGATCTGTCCATCCTAGGCCTCCTGTAGTGCCACAGCGATGTCACCCGTAGGTTGCAGGAACAACATCTCATATCCTGCTTGGGACCCTGCAGCCTAATGGTATCAATGTGGGTTTCACAAGCTTCAAAATCTCCCCTTCCCCGACTGCATCCCAAAACCAGCCCAGCTCGTCCCCACCTCCCTAACCTGTCCTCCCAACTATCCACTCCTCCCACCTCAATCCCCACCCCCATTTCCTACCTGCTGCCTTCATCCCACCTCCTTGACCTGTACGTCCTGCCTGAACTGACCTATCCCCTCCCTAACTCACCACCTAACTCACCTTTACTGGCTCCAACCCCACCTCTTTGACCGGTCTGTCTCCTCTCCACCTATCTTCTCCTTTATCCATCTTCTATCCCCCTCCCACTTTCTCACTATTTATTTCTGAATCCTCTTCCCGTCCCCCATTTCTGAAGAAGGGTCTAGACCTGGAACATAAGCTTTCCTGCTCCTCTGCTGCTGCTTGGCCTGCTGTGTTCACCCAGCTCTACACCTTGTGATCTCAGAATCTCCAGCATCTGCAGTTCCTACTATCTCCTACTAATGAAAAGCAATATACACCATCATATAATGAAATAGATTGAAGCATAGAATCAGTGGAATTTTTTTGCAGAAAGAGGCTATTCAGCCCATTGAATCTCTACCCACTTGCAGGCATTTTAATTTTTAACCTCCTTCATCGTTAACCTTGCTTGTGGCTTCTCTTTAAATAATTGTCCAAAGCCCTCTTAAATACCTTAATTGAACAGGCCTTCACCACATTATGAGCCAGTGGACTTCAAGCCCTAACTACTTACAGCACAACTTTTGTTTCACTTCTCAATTTATTTCTTACCTCAAACTTGAACCATTTACAAAACAATTTAAAGCTGTGCCCTTTGATTCTCGATCATTCTCTTTAGAGCCTGAATGATTTTTGAAAAGACTGACCACATCTTCTTCGTAGACTTCTCCTTTCCAGTGAAAACACTCACAACTTCCCATTCTTTGCTTAAAACAGCAGCACCCCATCCCTGCAAGCATTGCTCCGCCACAGAGACAAACAATCATACCAAATCAGAATTTCCACCTCAGTATTCCCAAAACAGTAAAATTAAAACTGTCAAAGCCCCCAGTGATCACTCCAATGGTTCCAAACCAAA
Source organism: Stegostoma tigrinum (assembly GCF_030684315.1). Taxonomy (NCBI): domain Eukaryota; kingdom Metazoa; phylum Chordata; class Chondrichthyes; order Orectolobiformes; family Stegostomatidae; genus Stegostoma; species Stegostoma tigrinum. Next base: position 11,006,419 of record NC_081387.1, read on the forward strand.
CCTTTGAATAACCAGACCCAAACTTTGTGAGTAATTGAGTCCAGACACTGGTTTTGTGTCTTAAGCAAACAAGTTCACAATTTGTGAAATACACCATACATTAAGCAGGGAAAACTTAAACAACAATGCACTCCAATTAATATCTACCCTTCCCATTCAAAATATTTGTTTTCAGGTCCCATTCACACAAAAGATGGACAGACAAATCTGTACAGTTCAGGGATAAATAATTGAAAAATATTGTTTCAAGGTATAGATATGCTTGGGTTGCTTTCCCAAGATCATTGATCTGTGTCACCTTTTCAGTTAAATCAGGTACAGGTAGTAAAATGCTTAACTCAACTTTCTACTCTCTGAACTTCCAGAATGTGGTGTTGGAGATTAAGCAGAAAACTATCAAATCTTCCTATGTGTCGCCAGCAGCTAAACTAATCGCCCAGAAAACACAATACGAAAGACAACTTAAATGTTGGTCCAGCCCCGATCGTTTTCTAATTGTTTACTGAGACCTGACTAAAATCAACATTTGCCACCTGAACATAGGCTATCTTCCAGGCTTGCTGGAACCAGTTCCAAGATACTGACCTCACTATCACCCAACTTCTGCTATCCGTTTAAATACAATGCTCTTCCAGGTTTTACTGTGTCTTTTGGAACCGTATTAATCAAGAATCAGCCTAAAGTTAACTTCCAGACCTGGGAGAACAATCAAACAAAAGCTTCTTTGGTCTGTTCTTTCCCTTTTCCCACAAGCTATTTTACAAAGCCCCATAGTCAACTTTGGCTCACATAAGAAAATACACAACTCCGAACCAAAATTGATGGAACGATAAAAGGGGAGAAAATGGACATCAGTTAGGGTTCCAGCACAATTCTCTTCTGAACTCTCTCCAATGAAATCTCATTCTACCCACAATGTGGCACTTAGACAGTACAAACTATGCCAGCTAAGGGCTATTCTAAGTGTTACACAAATCGATCATATGTTCCATGCTTTGTAAACTGCGTTGGTATTTTTGAAGACTAGAATGTTGTTTGCAGCATTAACGTCTATCTTTCCAATGACCTTGAACATATTATATTAATAAACACCCAGGACCCTCTGCTCCTTAGCACCCCTTACCATAGTGCCATTTATTTTATGATGTTACAAAAAGACTGTAACTGCTGGATGAACCTATTAAAACTCTTTTTACAAGGGTGCAAATGTTGCAATTTTGTAATCCCTGACACCAACCCTGTTTCTAGAGAAGATCAAAAATGAATTGCTATGTCAGGGTAAGATTCATTTGCAGTTCCTTCAATATTCTTGTTTGCATCTCATCTGGCCCCATTGCCTTCTCAATTTAAAGGATAGGCAGCTTATCTAATATAGCCTCCTTATCAATGTTATACCCATCTCATGTCAAAGATTCCCACTTCGTCGTGCCAGTTTTGAAATCTATGGGGAAATTAAGTGAAACATTAAGCAGTCCGTGAGAGGAAGGGGAATAGATTTTGAAACTGTCACTAAATTAGGAAACAAATGCATAGTTTTCAAAGATTAAGAACAGAAAAAAGGGCTCTGCAGGCAAATTTGGTTAACATTTGAAATAAAACGAGTCAAGGCTCTAGTTGAATATTAAGTTGAAAAAGGAGCAAGAGAAAGAAAGAGGCAGGGCTACACTGTATTGAAGTAGAGATTTAGTGCAAAAGGCAACGATTATCTTGTTCAAAAGAACAGGATGTAGAAGCAGTCTCGATAGAGATATGTCAGGATTCGAGTCTGGGTGTCATGCACAGGTAGTTTAACATTACCAATGCGGGAGGATAGACTAGAATGAGAGGATTAAATGGAGCCTGGAAGAAAATACATGGCTATGAACATGTTGGATTTGGAACTGCATGCAGACTGGGAAAAAAATCAAATGGACAAAAATTGTGCACTCTTTTTCCGGATATGTTTATCTTAAATCAAGACATTCTGGAGCCAACGAAAGTGGGTTTTAAAAGAGAATTTTTTTTTCCTCTTCACAAATATTTTATTGTGGCTGAGTCACTCTACAATAATATTCCAAGTTTCTTGAATTCCTTTCATAACTCCTGCAGCTCTAGTGATCTTAAGAACTTTGAAGCGCCCTGCCTCAAAGAGAGGCTGATGTTCCCCTCACAGTCACACTATCCCAGTTCTGCAGATTCCTGAAGTAGAGTGATAAGTGCACAGGCATGGTATTGTAAAGCAGTGGCACTTCCCAATGCACTGCATGCGAATCAGAGTTGCCCATTTTATCTTAACCGGAGCCAAAGCAAGTATTAGAACTCTGAGATGACACTGTGCCCATATGGACACAGCCTGACTCAAAGAACATTGCTTGTAGGGTTAACAACACAACATGGTGGTAAGTCTATATTTCTGGACCCATTCATGCCGTGAAAACAGCTGGTGGAGCCAGGAATTTCTTTCTTACTATTACCACTGTTTTGTTAATAGAATACGGTTGTGAAGGGTTGTAGATATTGCTCCAAATACAGATGGTATATGGCTTGAAAGAGAAGCTGCAGGTGATAGCCTTCCTGTGTATTTGCTGCTCCTGTCCTTCTGGGAGTGGGAATTTCGAGACTGATCCTCCAATCTGCAACTTTGATGAAGATGAATACACAATGTCAGCCTAAAATTTTGTGCTAATATATTGGTTCCCCACATATTGTTGAAGGTGGGATATTTATGGAGACGCTGTCTCCTGTTAATTGTTTAATTGTCATATCCAATCTTGAATGATGATTGACAGGATTGGAAAAGTTAACACAACAATTTATTTCATTGAAACTTTTCAACAGCTTGCAAGAACAAAATTGCCAAATGTCGCTCTTTGGAGGCAACAGTGACAGTCAGAAAAACATCACACATAAATGATAGCAAATTAGCAAATACATGGCTCGGAGATGTCTCAAATATAGCCTTCCACACAGCCCCAACATTGTTGCTTTGGCATCGTCAGTTTTGGTTGTAAACACAGACTGGCACCATCATCCAAATTAATTCTTCTTAATTGGGCTTTTTTCAGGCACAAATACAGAACCCCTGGCTCCTGTTTTGTCAAGGAGAGGAGACTGATAGGAGGGATTGAAGGGTGGAGGTTGTTTGAGGTGGATCAACAAAATACCTCTAAAACAAAATAATGCATTAAGCTGAAACAATTTCGGTGACTGCTGATTTTCTTTTTAATTAGGATTTTGTCAGTATATGTGCTGAATCCAGAACTGAAGTAATTGAGGGTGGGAATGTGATAGGTTCATTACTTTTTATCCACTGTTTCTGAATTCTTTTGCATAGCACTTGAGCATGGTTGAGTCGGCCAGCATTTTAAAAGTCTATTAATCAATTTATTTTGAACCGAGGGATGTCCTGGATTATATCAGAGGGCAGCTGGAAGCTAACCATGTTAAAGTGCATATTGGCTCACAGGCCAACAAACAACAGGACTGTATATGTTTTGATTATAGATGATACAGATATTTGATTAACCAGAGTAGCTTCACCTTTCCCTCCTTTCAACCAGGGAATGAATTGTTTCTGTTGCCACAAACCCACTCTACATCTAGATCCAGTGCATTTTCCAGCAAGCAGTGATATGTTGTTGTGCAGATGACACGAGTCCAGGCTGACAGCACATAACTGATATGTGGGATGAATATATTGAAACTTTTCTCTGGCATGCTCTCAGTTGAATTAATTAATTGATTAAATGAATAAAGGAAGTGACAGGATATTTCACAGCACTCTTGAACTGCTCTCGAAACTTAGACTGAGTTATCCCATAAATAAATGTGTTTGTGCAACAACTTAATTCCACCAACATAATCCCAACTTCTCTAAAAATGTAAGTAGAATCACTGAAATATTTGGTATTAATCCCTGTAATTATACAGAATAAGAAGTTGGTAGTGTACAAAAGCCACAGAAGTATAAAGTTGCCAGATATGGTGAAGAGTAAAATCACAGACTTCCTTCTGTTCTCCATTTCTGGGTCACTGCAATTCTCTTCTTTGTTCTTACCCCTTAGAGCCTTGCGCACTTGACTGACTATCATAATATATCTGACTGTAAACACATTGAACAATAGAATTAAAGCACATGGGAGTAATGGGGTTAAAATCTTATCAAACCAATCAAATGCTAACCATGCTGGGTCAGTATAATAGCTTCTCTTTAAATAACAGAACCAAGGAACATTGTTAATTACCTCTCCAGGTTCAAAAGTGAAATAAGTTGATATATTTTTTAAACTGAGTACAACACACGTTGTAGAAAGAACTACAGATGCCGTTTTTTTGGTGCAATATTTAATTCTGAGCTTCTGGCAACAGATGGCCACCATTCGATCCAAGGAGAAAGTTACAGTGAACCATACAGAACTTTCTCCAGAAGTATGGAGTAGGACCATAACAACACTACACACAGGTGTGATTTCTAGGAAGGATCCTGGGAAATAATAGGAGAAGATGCGTAGTACGATGACCGCAGTGAAAATGAACAGCAGATCTGCCATTGCCATGGCCACTAGATAGCATGTAGTACACATGGAGAGATCAGACTTTCCCCGGGACAGGATCACAATTGCCACTAAATTAACTGGAAGAAAGAAAAGGCAGAGCAGACTGTAACTTAGTGACCATCTTTCTCATTGTCTTAACCCATCAAGATCAATCCAAAGTGAGAGGGCAGATCACAAGAAATGAATTCTACTGTGTTTCTGATTAACATAATAACAATGAAATATCTCAGAAGATTGTCATTGGAAAAACTTATTATTTTCAGTCTAGCTTAGTGTGAAGTGCTGTATTTTGGTTGAAAAAATATATAATAAAGGAGTATCAAATTAGACACGATCCTATTGAATGGCAGATCTTGCTCAGTGGAACTTCTCTTCCTTTTTCTTGTTGTGCAATTGCTTTATGACATTTTCAAACATGCTTTGCAAAATAAGAATCCAAATCAGTTCACTGGAACATATTAGCAATTATTCAAAATCTAATTGTAGGTTATCTTGACAATAAACATGGAAATTAACTGAAGCTCTTTTGTGAACAAATGTCACTATACTATATGTTATGATAGTATATAAAACTTAATTCATGACATAAGTTTTTTGTCTACTTGTTGAAAAGATGATTTTGATGAAATAAAGAAGCTGCTAACATTTTGAATGGTGTGGTGCTACAGCGGAGATAGATCTACATTATGTGCTGTCATTAACTCCTTACTAATACTTTAATTGTAGCCTTACATCTAATGCCTACATTATGAAATCTCAATATGTTTGTTCATCAGTTATCAGGATTCACTCTTCACATTTCATTGAGCTGAGAACAAAGTTTGGTGCAGGTTAAAAGCATGAAAGTGTGCATTCATAAATAAGGACATTCATAAGTTTAATCATATTCCAAATGTGTTTTTAAAATACTTGCAATCAAATACTTAGTCTTTGCCATAGACAGAAAAAAACAAAATTCGCTTTAATGATCACATGTTCAAAGCAATTCAATGTGAGATATGGAATGGCCAGTGATTTGGCATCATGACATTTTGATTAACCAAAGCCATTATCCAATGAGTTTGAGCACAGTAATCATCTATACCCCCATTCTGTACCCTGTCAGTAAATATTTATCTTATGTCTATGTTTGAACAGGTCAATAAGAAAGCAGAGCAAAACTTATATATTTCACTTAAGGTATCAGAAACAAACATCACCATTTAAAAGTGAATATTTTCCTCTCTGCTTCTGAATAAATTTAGAATACATATCATAGAATTGTAGAATCCCTACAGTGACAAAACAGGCCCTTCAGCCCAACAAGTCCACACCAACCTTTGGAACATCCCACTGAGACCCATCCCCATCCCTGAACACTACAGGCAATTTAGAATGGCTAATCCACCTAGCCTGCATATCTTTGGACTGTGGGAGGAAATCTATGTATGCACAGGGAGAATGTACAAACTCCACACAGACAGTTACCCAAGGGTGGAATTGAACCTGGGTCCCTGGTGCTGTGAGGCAGCAGTGCTAACCACGGAGCCACCATGCTGCCCCTAAATTACAGCCTACTGCACTCAACATTCAAAAATTTCAGTCTGTAACTTCCAACCCATTTGATTTCTCTTCTTCAATTTAAAGTTAACCATCTGCTGTGATGGGATTTGAATCCAGGTCCAAGAGAATGTTGCCTGGGTCTCTGGATTAACACACCAGGAATGACACCACTAGGCCATTGCCTCCCTACTATGGATAGCTCCATGGATTTAAGTGATAACTCACTGGCAACAGGGATGTCATAAAAATACAAAATTGTTTTCTTTCTTTTATTGACCCACATCCAATGCATTCCAACAGTGAAAGGCACTCACAGAAATATATGATCAGTGAGATCAGGTATTGCCCAGTCATCACATAGGCCTGTCCAAAAGTGACTAAAGGCAGTAAATTGAAAAAAATTCAGCCTGGGTTTCAGACAAGTGTTTTTTTTTCCTGTGCTTTCTTGTTCAAACGTTTCTGCGACATGGAAATCACGATTTGAATAGTATTTGCACTATTCACACAGCCAGATAATAGACAGCAACATTGTTATTGGTTTTCAGCCACAGTTAACCAAATCATGTAAGGATAACAGATTTGTTTCCCTTGATGGCATTGGTAAATAAGTTAGTTTCTTTTTGAGAAATTAAACGGTAGTTTTGTTGCCACCAATGCTGTACACGATTTAAATTATTTTTAATAATTGAAATATACTTGTTCTAAGATGGGATCTCAATCAATTCCTGGCCATAGTTGTCAAGGTAAAATCTCATCACATTTGGGAATGACTGTGGTGATGCCAAGCCAGGGGCAGGTTGCATGAACAAATAAAACAAAATATCATTATGCCAACGACTCCCTAGATAAAAGCTAGAAGAAAAAAAAACAAAGATGTTTGAATTGATGCAATTGAAAGATCAGATGCACAATTAACTGTGACTATGAAGGAGAGTAAGTAACATTCTCAATCAAATGAAAAAACAAGAGAGCAATTCACATCGAATTCAGTCACATACCAGGGACACCAATAGCAGCAATAAGCACATAGTACATTTTGCGAGCATTGTGAAATGATTCCATCCTTTCCTATGTGAGTTGATCTGCTCCTCTGTACTCCAAAACAATCACAATAGTTTATGATTTATTTACAAAGCCTTGAATATATAACCTGCAGCACTTCCATGGGGACACTGTGATGACAGCATAATTCGTTTTTCCAAATCCATCAAGATTACGAAGATTACAACAGCCAAATGAAATCCCAGTTGAGATAGGATATAATTATTGCTACGATTGAATTAGAAAACAATTACAATAAAACAGTTTAGTCATATTCGCTACTTAATAAAACTTATCCCCAGATTGTCCCACAAATCCTAATGATCATTCAACCTCCACCAGATCCACTTTTGGCTTTTGTCCTGCTTTAGAGATCATTACATTCAGTCGTGCATTCAGCAATTAAATCACCAATTTTAAGTATTTTACAGGGATTATTTTGTTGCATTTAAACATGTGATTAACACTGTTAAATTTCTCCATGAAGTAACTCAAGTGAAGGATTAGTGTCAAGAGATCATGAAACTATCACAGTCACTATCAGATTGGTGTACCAGAAAGAACTCTGAAAGCTAATAAAATCACTCACAAATGAAAAAAATTCTTTTTAAACAAATACCAAATCTGACATTGCCACATTGCTTGCCAGTCCTTATGAGACTTTTGAGACAGAGTGCAGATTTGACTTCTTAAAGCATTACAGACCATGTGGGGAGGTGATGACCTGATGGCAATATTGGTGGATTGCTAATGCAGAGCCGCCCAGAACATTCTGGGAACCTAGTTTCAAATCCCACCATGGCAAATGGTGGAATTTGAATTCAATTGTTTAAAAAAAATGCCTGGACTTAATGATTTTGTGAAAAACCCATCAGGTTCACTAACGCCTTTTCGGGAAGGAAACTGCCAGCATTACCTGCTCTGACTGACATGTGACTCCACACCCACAGCAATGTGGTTGATACTAAACTGGGCAATAAACACTGCTGAGTGAACGACACCTTCATCCCGTTAATGAATAATACAAAGTGCCACTGCACTGCAGTCAGTCAGGAATTTCCAGGCTTTGTTTCCCAATGAAGCGAAGTAGCCGTTTAGCTCCAAGAGAGTCTTTCTATGATGTCGAGTTCACAGATTTTGAAAGATGTTGATGAAACTTCAGTGAGTTGCTGCAGTGCGTCCTTTGTGTAACACATGCTGCTGCCACTGCATTTTGCTGACCTCCGGTGAAAATTATTGAGTTAGTGCACATTAAGTGTGCTGTTTTCTTATGGATGGTTGGTTTTAAGCTGCTTTCAATACAGTTTGAGCAGCACTCATCAAGACAAATGAAGGATATTTATAAAGTGTCATGTCTTATGACTTGGAACTTTGCAAAGACACAAAGCTAGTACTCATTGCAGCACTCATACGGTCTGACATGTTCACAAAACTACAGTATCATATGGATGATTCAACCAAGCTTCCAGTCATTCTTAACGTCCAGAAAGTTAACGACATGATTTTTAGCAAAGATAACCCAATCAGATGTCAATGGGAGATGACAAGTTTCACTCCGATTAGAGATGGTCATTTCCTGGCATGTGTACCAGGAAATATTGCTTATCACTCATCAGTCCATGCTTAAATGTTGTCTAAGTCTTCCTGCAAGTCACTATCTTGTCGGAGGAGCTGGGAATGGTCATGAACACCGTGTGATCATCAGGAAAATTCTCAAATTCTTGATCGAAGAAGGTACAGCAACTGGAAGGGGTATGTAGAAGAGAATTTCTACAGTGTTTGTTTTCTGATTTGGACTGTGTTCCCTCGATCTTTCAGAATCAAATTGTTGACTCTTGGATAGAAATCTGAGAATAAACAGTTTTATTTGGAACACAATGGCGAACTTTCCTTTTCTTGTTGAAACACGTGTCGAATTCCAGCCAAAGAGCATTCGCTGAAGGTTTCCTTAAAATCTAGCCCATGCCAGGTTTTCCTTGCTAGAGAAATGCCTGGCACAATGGGGAGACAAAAATTGATCAATGCAGGAAGACAGTCATTTTAAGCATAGAGTGAGAGAAGGAGGACTGCAGGTTGGATTGAAGAATCCTCACCACAACAGTTTGTGGGTGCTACTATGAACGGAAGTGAAAATATGCTGTTGCCCTGCATTCTGATCAATTAATCTGTTATTGGAAATAAAAGTAATGTATTTATATATCATGTTGGTAAGTTCGGGGAAAAGAAAATATCAAAAAAGTAAAAAGAGTCTGATGATTAACTTTAACCGAGTCAATGGACAACCCAAAACAAGGCATAGATATCGGTGTAGGCTTCATCAGAGTTCAGCTCCAAGTCAGCATAAAATACAGATGCCTGATAAAATGGCATTTCCAAAGCTTCATCAAGAGACCAGTATCAGTCTTTATTGCAGAAATAAGTTGCTCAGACTCAAGCTAATTTAGGTCATGACCCCTACAGACGTTCCAAATGTTTCTGACCATGAAGATGGTATTCTCTTAAGAATATGAAGGAAATGGTCACCATTGGCTTGAGAATCAACTTTTTTTTAAAAGAAAACATATAAAGTTTTTGCAGTAAATGAACTCATGATTTTGAGCTGAGGGCTAAGAGGAATCTTCACACAAGATTTTTTTTTAAATCAGGTTGAAATCACCCAGAGAAATAGAAACATTAGTTCTTTGATATCAAGCAATGGAGAAGTCTGTAGTGCACAAAAATGAAACAGTAATTTCAGTTGAGTGTTTTTTGTTCTATTCATTTTTGTGGGATGTGGGCATTGCTGGCTGGACCTAGTATTTCTTGCTCACCCCTAGTCGCCCTTGAAAAGGTGGTGGTGAGCCGCCTTCTTGAACTACTGCAGTCCTCCTGCTGTGGGTTGACCATCAATGCTATAAGGGAGGGAATTCCAGAATTTCGACCCAGCGACAGAAAATGCATTGATACAAAGTTAAAAATCAAAGCACTTTCATGGCTTCGATGTTAGATATGCAGACGCAAACGTTGCTCTCTATCTCACTATTAAAATATAGGAATTAGTATTATGTTGTTAAATTTGCATCCCAATGTTGTTAGATCCCATCTATTCCGGTCCACTTTTAAGTAGATGTCACTGTACTTGTTGGGGACATATGACGGACATCTACCAGTGTGATATCACATTACTTCAGTTTTAATTGATGTTTCTAAAAAAAACTTGCTTCTTTTTCTGATCACTGTTTTCTGTCTTCAAGGTTTCATATAAGTTTCCTTTTCTGTGATCTGTTATTGAATGTCCCTTACGTCCATCTCAATCCTTGCAGATGCAACTTCCAAATCTTTGGACATTGTACAATCAATATCCCTCATCAATCACGTCATAGATATCCGATCAGGATGGGTCACTGAAGAAGGAAAAATAACAATAGCTCTACGAAAACTGCATATAACAGTGTTATGTTGCACTGGAACAATGTGGGAAAGGGAATATTCTGTGAGAATGTTGGAAAGGGAGGAATATGATAGTGATAAATGTGAATCAGGATATTAGGAATAAATATGGATAAAGATAAATAGGTGGGGGCAGGTTCATGAGAAAGGGGAGTGGGGAATGGTAAGTGGTTGATGCATGAATGGGAAACAGTAGCAGGGAAATGGAAAAGTAGATAAGGAATGAGGAAACATAGGAAGAAGTTTAGGACAAAATTTGGTGGAATAGGGGCTGGACAGAGACAATTTGTGATGAGTGAGTCAGTGAGAAAAAAATAGGGCAGGGTGAACATGAAGACAGGAGGACATTGGTGAGAATGTGGAGGGATTAAGTTAGGGTGTATTGGGGACGGGATGATGGGAAGGGCTAATCGCAAACTAAAAGATGTTAGTCTCTCAAGACTGTTTCAATAAGTAATTGTTTTGAATCAGTTTGCATATTGAATACATACACAGGGAAACAGAGCAGTATTGTATATTTGTAACCTTTCAAAGACAATGCTCACTGGGTCCTCTTATTTCCTGCATGTTATCACCCCCATCTATAACTCTATATCTGTATCTCTGTATACTCCTTCTGTCCGACAGGCCTGACTAATTATTAACCTCTACATGACCTATTCCATAACTATTCAGCTAAGGAACAGTCACAGCAATGTTTGCATTCTCAATTGCCTCCTAGCTGGAACTGATAAAATCCTCACTATCTTTGCCAACACATCCACACCCAGAATGTTTCCATAATTCTGGAAACTGCTTCAGCCTTTAAACTTTTCACGGCTTCATTAATCTCCTGCAGTGAATCCAAACCTAGCTATCATTCAACACGCTCGGTACTGATTGTAGGCATACATCAGAATCTACACTTGTGATAAAGAATGCCTCTTCACAGCAAGGTAGCATTTGGCTGATCTAGAAAACTGACAAAACTTTAAGTCAGTGCAACCAGGGAGAAAGGCTCCAACATTAATCTGATAGCAATAAACCCATTGACAAAATACACCTGATGATCCATTCTGGAGTTGCTGCTCCTGATGTGTGATTATGGCCAGTAAAGTGTTACATTGTGTGTGAGCTTCTCTCAGAGTTCAATTTGACTTATTGTACTGCATGCTTATCTTGTGTTAGCCATTATACAAGTACCAGACCCATGATATTGTTTTATGAATTCAAACGTCCTGAATCACGCTGATGTTTTCATTTTATAACCTTAATAGAAAGAATCTGGTTTGTAACTTAGACAGCTGTTGATTGTTTTTTCAATAATGTGTATTGAAAAATAAATGTTAGTATGGTCTACTGTTAAAGAGAGAAATGATATTAAGAGAATTGTGCATTGTACTGTGCGTGGCCTCCAAAATAGAGTGGAACACCCAAATATGATGGTCTTGGGTAACACTGACAATATCTGTTGCTGCAGAATTGTACATTGGGCCAGCCATGAGCTGGGCCAATGTGATAATATTTATGTCATTGTTTCAGATGACTGACATAACCACTCAATTGTTCTGCCTCAACGTCGATGAACGAAATTAATCTCTGAGGAGAACATTTCTGTTAGTTTATGATCTTTGTCTGTACATTATGCCTTTGAAGTATATTGACCTTGCTCATGTTCAGCTTGAGCTATGAATGGACTGGTGATGTGAATTGTTAATTATTATTAATATTAATAATAAATTAATATTAATATTAATTATTTAACGCCACTAAACAGCAGGTGTTTAATCCAGACAAATGTGAGGCAATGCATTTTGGAGGATCAAATTTAAGTGTGAATTATATTGAAAATGGCAGAACCCTTAGGAACACCTAACACTCAGAAGGATCTGGGCATGCAGGTCCACAGTTCCCTGAAAATGGCAGCACAGGTAGCCAAGGTGATTAAGAAGGCATATGCCTGTTTGTCTTCATTGCCTGGGCCGTGGAGTACAAGAGTTGGCAAAACATGTTGCAGCTATGTAAAACCCTTATTAGGCCACATTTGGAGTATTGAGTGCAGTTTTGGTCACCACACTGCCAGAAGGAAGTGGAAGCTTTGGGTAGAGTACAGAGAAGGTTCACCAGGGTGTTTCCTGGTCTCCATGGCATTGACTATGAGGAAAGGTTAAAAAGACTAGGATTGTTTTCACTGGAAAGACAGCAGCTGAGAGGATCTACAAAATGGTCAGAGGCATTGATAGGGTGGATCGTCAGAGACTTTTTCCCTGGGTTGAAGTTTTAATTGTGAGGAGGCACAGGAAAAAGGTCAGAGTGAAGGGGATATTTTAAGGGAGATGTTCGAGGGATGTTTTTCTTGCAGAGAGTGGTAGCAGCCTGGAATGCACTACCAGAAGAGATGGTGTTAGTGGGCACATTGAAGACATTTAAGAGGTACCTCGATGGGTACATGAATAGGGGGGGAATAGAGGGATACAGATCAAAAAATAGCAGGCTTGTTTTTAGTTTAATTAGAGCATGTTGGTCAGCATAGGCTTGGAGGGCCAAAGGGCCTTTTCCTGTGCTGCACTTTTTTTTTCATTTGCTCATTGTCACTGTGCCCAAAACCAATGGTTTTGTAACACTTAATTTGACTTTATTTTTTGATTAATAATTCCCAACATCCAATCAGTGTAGGCGATATGTTTCGTATCCACGTAATTTTTCAATTACAAGGCCTGAATATTGAATGCTGATTTTACATTGTTCACTTCTCTCAGTGTCCCATGTTAAAAAGATGATAAATAATCTTTCATTTAGAGTCTGGACACATAACCAAAGCTTTAAATGAATGCCAATTTGCATAAAACATATGACATAAAACATATATAACTGTTCACAGTTACTTTGGAACCATTTTACATAAAGAGTTAATAATAAAACTTAAAAATGTGCATCACCATTCATAGAGCATCAATATCTGCAAAAGTATAGAATAAATGCGTACTGTATTACTAATGCATTCTGAAGTTAAAGTTACATGAAAAATCAATTTACATTGCAACAACAAAACAGATAATTCATTGTTAATAATGCAGTCAGCAAGTGTATGACAAGAGCGAGAAACATACTTGAATTTACATAAGTGATCTGGATGTGAATGTATAAGGCACGATTAGAATTTCCAGATCATACAAAGTTAGAAGGTATGGTTGGTGGTGAGAGAGTTAACAAGAAATTACAGTGGGATCTTGATCGGATGGGAAAGTGGACTGAAGATTGGCAAGTGCAATTCAACGCAGATAAATGTGAGGTGTTGTACTTTGGAAAGTCAAACCAAGGTAGGACTTGCACAGTAAATGGTAAGTTCCTGAGGAGTGTTGTCAAACAGAGGGATCTGGTAGTACAAGTACATAGTCCATTAAAGCATCATCACAGGTAGACAGGATGGTGAAGAAGGCATTTAGCTGTGCTGACCTTCATCAAGGCATTGAGTACAGGAGTTGGGTCGTTATGTTACAGTTGTATATGTCATTGGTGAGTCTGCTTTTGGAGTATTGTGAACAATTTTGGTCACCGTATTATCAGAAAGACATAGCTAAACTGGAAAGTGTGCAAGGAAGATTTATAAAGATGTTGCCTGGGCTATTAGGCTTGATTTACAGGGAGATGTTGGCCAGGAAAGGACTTTGTCCTTCTAACACAGGAGAACAAGGGATGACCTTATTGAGGTGTATAAAATCATGAAGGGCACAGACGGGATGAAGCATATAGTCTTTTTCCCAGGGATGAAGAATTGAAAACTGGAGGGCATAGGTCTAAGGTTAGAAGGGAAAGATTTAAGGACCTGACGGGCAACTTCTTCACACAGAGAATGTTGCATGCATGGAATGGGCTGCCTGAGGATGTGGATGAGGCAGGTGCAATAGCATCATTTTAAACAAATATTTGAGTAGGTACATGGATGGGAAGCATTTAGAGAGATGTGGACCAAATGTAGGCAATTGGAACTGACTCTATGTCAACCTCAACAATCTGCCACAGATGCATATGTCCATGAAGCAATTGGCAGAGAGGCCACTGCAAGATAGTTGTGGAGATGGAGTTTTAGACTTACAATGCAGAACCTCTCCAAATTGTCGCGTGGCACCATCTTTGCGCTAAAGTGAATAGATTTCAAAAGGATTCCGATTCAAAGCAGGGTACCGACTAGCGATAGAGGAAATAGCATCAACAGAATTCTGCCCAACCATAACCTTCAAACCTGCAGAGTGTCATAACCCCCAACCAAACCTCCCGATCTATCCTGTGTCCAATAGGAAATGCAGGTGGACATGCTCAGCGCAGCACTATTCAGACCTTAAAATGTTGTGTCAATTGTGTTGAATCTAAAACCACAGGACAATTCACATGCTAAACTGTAGAAATTGCATATATCATTTCAAGTCAAACAAGTCCATAATCAACAGATCAGTTATTAACTCTGCACTGCAATTCCAGTTATGAATTGTTAGAACGTAGAACATAGAACATTACAGCACAGTACAGGCCCTTCGGTCCTCGATGTTGTGCCGACCTGCAATACCGAACTCAAGCCCATCTAAACTACACTATTCCATGTACGTCCATATGCTTATCCAATGACGACTTAAATGTACCTTAAGTTGGCGAATCTACTATCGTTGCAGGCAAAGCGTTCCATTCCCTTACTACTCTCTGAGTAAAGAAACTACCTCTGACATCTGTCCTATATCTTTCACCCCTCAATTTAAAGCTATGCCCCCTCATACTCGCCGTCACCATCCTAGGAAAAAGGCTCTCCCTATTCACCCTATCTAACCCTCTGATTATTTTTCATGTTTCAATTAAGGCACCTCTCAACCTTCTTCTCTCTAATGAAAACAGCCTCAAGTCCCTCAGCCTTTCCTCGTAAGACCTTCCCTCCATACCAGGCAACATCCTAGTAAATCTCCTCTGCAACCTTTCCAAAGCTTCCACATCCTTCTTATAATGCGGTGATCAGAACTGTACACAATACTCCAAGTGCGGCTGCACCAGAGTTTTGTACAGCTTCACCATAACCTCTTGGTTCCAGAACTCGATCCCTCTATTAATAAAAGCTAAAACACTGTGTGCCTTCTTAACAGCCCTGTCAACCTGGGTGGCAACTTTGAACGATCTGTGTACATGGACACCGAGATCTCTCTGCTCATCTACACTGCTAAGAATCTTACCATTAGCCCTGTACTTTGCCTTCTGGTTACTCCTACCAAAGTGCATCACCTCACACTTGTCTGCATTAAACTCCATTTGCCACCTCTCAGCCCAGCTCTGCAGCTTATCTATGTCTCTCTGCAACCTACAGCATCCTTCGTCACTATCCACAACTCCACCGACCTTAGCGTCGTCGGCAAATTTACTAACTTGTGGAAAATTAATCAAACAATAGAGGGAGGGGACACATAAAAGAAGATGCTCCTCTAGTGCTGATCTCTGCACATCAGTGCAAAATAAAAGACTGAAGGCTTTTTAATGCTCTTCATATTCTGGTGCAAACGTATGATCAATCCAGCTCTGCTTCCTCCACATGTCCCCAACATCAATATGACATCTTTTAGACGACGTGACTCTCTCCATATGACATCTTGAATTTCTTGAAGGTACAAGATGCTGCAAAGGCAATGAAATCACACAATACTTCATGGATAATACTGAAGGATTACTGATCGAAAACAGCACAGCTGTAATAGTATTTACAACCTGCATCCTCCACTCTTTGAAAGGCATTCCCATGCACTTTACATTTGATGAGGATGACCTTTACTAATTCATTTATTGTTAAATCAGCTTGAATTCATTTCAGAAAATGGCATGCACCACTTCCTGAGAAGATAAAGATCAATTAAAACCTCAGATAAGTAATACTTCCTCATCTTCATCTGAAGCGACAGATGCCTTCTTCTGAAATTGTGCCAATCAATTCCAAACTCATCAGAGAAGGTGAATTTTGTCTTCATGACTAAACCGTCAAGTTCCTCAGGCTACTTCATACGAATGACTATCATCTTAAACTTCCCAGCCTTTCCTTATAAGGCAGATCCTTTATTCCTGGAACAAACCCAAAGATTTTCATTCTAAACTTCCTCCAAAGCAACTTCATCTTTCCTCAACTAAGCAGGACAAAACAACTGTGTAAGACCTGTCCACTTTATATGCTGCATTGCCTTGTAGTAAATTTTGAAATTCCATTCCACTCTCTAAATATTTTTAATATCTAAATGCTGGTCTTTGTATAAGGTCTGCTCGAGCCCTCTTGACCTAAGCATTTAGTACTTCCTCTTTATTAAAAATAACTTATATTCTATTATTTGCAGTAAAGTAGACACACACACATGTGCACTCACATTTCTCCATCTGCCAAATTTTGTTGAGCTCACAGAATCTATGTCCTTTAAATGCTCTGTACACCCTTTCAAAGTTTGCTTTTTTTGTCTATCTTCTGTATTTTTGGCACCAACAGATTTGATTACAATGCACACATTACTTAATTAATACGATTCCTTACAAATGCTGAAAAATGCATATAACGCTAAAGATTTAACTCTTACACTTATCAGAACAATCAATGAGAAATATCGATATGAATGGAAAAGTTCTGTCCTAAATGTGATAACAGCACTGATTATTGATTCTGGATAGAGGAGTCGTTGGAAAGAAAATGCAGCAGATCAACTATGTTGGACAGCTTACTGCCAAGCTTAATAATCTTATTGTTAAAGCAAGCAGTTAGACTCCGAATGATTAAGGCATTGCTCTGATAAATGAGTCAGAGAATGTCTGTCACCTATTTAGTTGAACTGAGCAGACCCACTTTGAAGCACACTTCCATTTTACCTACAAATAGAAGGGACTGTATGCAAGTGTGTGTGTGTGTGTAAGTAATCAGGATGCTTTAACAAATGTTGTCCAATCTCACACTCATCTTTGTTTTACAAGCATTTGCTGGTTGCTACGCATGGTTTTTTGCTTGCTCCAATGCAGTTTGGCACATTACAGAGACGTTTCTTTGTTTGGGTATCATACTTGGAGACAATACATCAGCCTGGTGCTCTATGGTCATTTTATTGTGCAAGTGGTGGGTCGGAAAATGGGCACAGAGGGTAGGGGCTCATTTTCAATTTCTGCACATCAAGAGGGATCAGTTTGGTTTTTCAGATCAGTTTGTGCTGAGGTTTTTATTTAACGAATTATGATTCAGATGGCTAAAGTGTGATGTGTCAATTAAGGATGAGATTTCATTTTTAATGAAAGGATAGCTTCAGGTTAAACGTCATGAGAAAGGCCTAAAGATCATTTTATGTGTAGAGAACTTCTTTAAGGAGAGAGTTTAGAGGAAAAAGATCATTTTATGTGTGTGTTCTACTGTGTCTGGTGAGGCATCAGCTTGGGTGAAGGAATCACTACGGGGATTGTCAATACTTTTGGATGATAACTTGTTTGACTAGCATGGGAATAAACCTGGGAAAAACTTCGGTCAGTTTGGAGTCATTTTGTTTGTAAAGGGTCATTTTTGAGAGCGGTGTGTTAGTGTGTTGCACAGAATATATGTTCTCCTTTCTGCTTGCAATCAAACTACTTGTTCTCCAGGTCAAGATCTAGTGCTTTCATTTCTATGACTGTTGGCTGGCTTTAATTACTTGGAAGGAGTATTTTCAATAACAGTCTGTAATGTGCAAAGTAGTTCACTATCAACAGTCTCAGATTTGTTTGGAATTTATTATGATTCATTTGTGGATGCGCACAGTGTCTCTGCATAACATAGAAAAAGAAGGCACCACAATTATAACTGGGAAGAAATTGTGTCTGTCATATTGTTAAACATCAATAGCATGAGTGTTGTTTTGTGAAATGCATTCATAAATTATTCACTAAAAGGAAAATAGAGGTCCTGTGACTCAACATATTCAAGGCAGAGATTTTCAGATTTTCAATCAGCAAGTTAATCAAGATTGATACTGAGGAAAGACAAGAAAATGCAGTTTTGGATTATCAGACCAACATGATCTCATGGAATGGTGGAGCAGATTCAATGGACTGAATGGCCTACTTTAGTCTCCTATGTCATATCGGTATTTCTTATGGAATTATGGAAATACGGAACAGGGACTGGAGAACTTATTTGGTAAATGAAGATGCATTGGTGTCTCTGTCTGATTCATCATGCAATAAATCAAGGATTAAGAACTTACTTTTTGCTTAAGATCATCATACAACTAGTCTTCAAGTATATAAATAACTCCCATCTCTACTGTTCCCTCCTGTAGAATAAAGTCACAGCTTTCTTAAACTCATTAAATCACAAGGTAACTTCCTTCAAAGTTACACTTCAAGGATGAACACATGTCGGTTCAATCCAGCTGCATCCAAAAGAATATTGCAGTCTATTGTTACTTAGTCCCTGCCTGTGGCTATAATTCACCTGATAGTAGTGAAGACATTGGCTTGTAGAAGGTGTAATATAAGTGCAAGTTGTACATAAATAGAATAACCTTTTATATATGTTAGTGAAGATAAAATATTATGGGACGAAGGAGGGACTAGTTGAATTATTTCTCATGTTGTTTAAACGATGGATTATCGCTCTATGTTGTGATTTGGATTGCATCATATCATAATATGTTTAATCATCCACCTGGAGGAGCAGGCCATTCCCCAGATGATAGCCAATGAATAGAATTCCTTCAATGTGGCATGCTTTTGGTCTTGCTTGGGGAATGGGAGTGTTGATAATAATGCCTTAAAAGAGATTACTTCATCAAATCCTGAGTAGATTCAAAGTTAGGTGAGAATAACATCTACATAGAGGACACATGGAGCTTTTACTAGACGTGAATGGAACCCTTGACTGTGTCATAATGTGGTTGAAGAGGTACAATGTGGGAAGTGTCATATTGCTCACTTGAAAATGAAAACAAGAAAAGCATAATATTGACTAAAATAAGACAGATCATTAATTGTTCAACAAAATGTAGGTGTAGTTCTCTGAGAAACACAGAAAGTGAGAGCAGACAAACAGGAGGCTGGAAGAATATGGCAATGCAGGCAACATCTGGAGGAAAGGAGCAGTCAATGTTTTGTGTTTACCCTTCCAACCTCTAGTTCATCTACCTGGATTCTAACATCTGCAGTTTGGTTTCGTCTCCAACAGAAAGTGAGGGAATGGTTCATACTGGAAATTAAGAAGAAAATTAGCTTTCTACCTCTTTTTTTCAATAGCTTGGTGTTTGGAATGAAAACTAAAATGCCTTGCTTCAAGTTTACAAAGATTTGTTGAGACCAAAGCAGAACTACTGCATCTCCATTTCGAAGCCAGAGTGCCCTTATCTTGGAACTGAAACTGTGAAGCTTAATGGCTTTTATTGCAAGGCACAAACTGGGAAGATAAGTTTAAGAAAATGGGATGCAGGAAAATAATGAGAGTTTTACGCAAATTTGTCTCAGTGACAGGAAGGAAAACATTATCGATCACTGGAGCTTTCATGAATGCAAGGTGGTTCAGTATTGGTTCCATTGATGCTTAAATTATGTCTGAATCATTTGGAGTTAAATGTGAAAGTCACAACGGGAAAAAATGTGGAAGATAGAAAATGAGTCATGTACTTAATTGTGAAAAGTCTAGCTATCGATTTCGGAATTATGTAAATGTTTCAATAACATAGGTGAAATGTAGGAATATTAGAACATAGGATCAAAAGCAAATGATTGAGATGGTCAAGCAAGCCCAGTTGTTCAATATGGTGGCTAATCAAAAACTGCCATGCCTCATTCACAACAAATGTTCATGATCCTGAATGCCATAGATAATCAGAAAATTTATAAATTTCTACTTTACTTGCACTCATATTCTGAGCTTCAGTGATCCTCTTTTTCTGAGAGTTCCTAAGATTCCAACTCTCTCAGTAAAATAAATTCTCCTCATCTCAAACTAAGTGGCATCCCACCATTCATAAATTGGGGCATCTTCTTCTAGGCTCCCAAACCATGGGGAATACCCTTCCCGAATTGAGGTGGAGAATACAATGCAAGCCAAAGGTGTGAGATAGAGAATTTGGGGAGGTCAAACAAATGTAGGAAAACTTGAATAAACCAGTGGCTTTTAAGATTTGCAGAAAAGGGAGATATCTTTCATTGCATGTCTATAGTCTTTTGAGGGTGACAGCTAAGTTGGTTAATAAACTGTGTGGATTGTCTTCCATTATTTAAAACAGCAAGGAATACAAAAGCATGGATGTTATAATGGAATGGTGTGAAGTGCTGAGCAGGCAGTAGTTGAAATATTGTGTACAAATCTGGTCAGGACATTGCAGTAATGATATAACTGTGATGGAGACATTATCGAGGAGATTAATAATCATGTTGCGAAGGTTTGAAAATTGCAACTATGATGCTAGATTTGATTGCCTGGGCTTGTGTTCCCCAAAATTGAGGAAGACATAGTATTATTTAATTACAGTGTTCAGAATTATGATGGGCATAGACAGAATTTACCAGAATATGTTTATCGCAGTGTAAATGCCTATTTCCAGGAGTATAGATTTCAAGTGATGGTCAGAGGGTTATAGGGGAAGGGAGAGAAATATTTCAACTTGAATATCATGGGAGACTGAAAGGCCTTGTTTGATTAGATGATGAAGACAGAAACATTCCACTTGCAATAGAATAGTTTCATTCTGCAATAACGTTCTGGTATCTCTGTGTCAGTGATTGACAGGAAGGAAGACTTGTTCTTTGAAATGAGATTTGAAAAAAAAGCTATCCTATTCCCTCCTGTAAAACTGTGAGAATTGATCACGTTGAATGATATACTTGAGTGAAACCAATTGGTACGGTAATCTCTGACAAAATGTTTCCACTGTCTGGGAGAGTTGCTAAGAGCTAATGTATGATAATGAAAGAGTTAGACCTGAGATAGTTACAATAAACGTAGATATTGGAAATGTAAAATATCAGTGAAATATATGTATGGTGTGAAGTTTCATCACCGGATTTCAAATGAACAAACCTTATTGATTGTCTGTGTTGAAATTAGCTGTTCCTTTTTAAAGTAGCTTCTGCTGACAAGCTATCATGTTATTCCTGATTCTCCCAAAGGTGTAAATGGTACTGCCTAATGACTTCATCATTGAAACTCCAGGTTTTATATGGATCACTTGTTTTCCAGTTCTTACAACAAAGATCCTTAGGGATGAAATATCACAGTATCATTGAGGAGTTCACTATAAATAGCTTCCCAATTTTTCTTTTTGTTAATCTCAATACTTTATTTTGATCCATCACTTTGATAATATTCAATATCTGAAGACAAGTTGAAAAAATGCTTTGGAAACCAATATTCCAGGTCATAACCATATACTACACTTTCCTCACAGTAGCTGGAGTGCCTGGTGAGTTACACTATTTTGTTGCACCATAATTTCAAATTGGGCACAACCCTCTGACTTTTGACTGCTCAACCTATTACACTGACCTCCAACTTATCACGCATTACTGAGCAATGCCCACCATTAAGACTGCCTTCTCTCTTCCCAACTGAAACGTTTTTCTAAAGTCTCATTCTTTATGTTTCCTTCTCCCCAAAACTTTCAATCCTTGACATTTTCACATGGCCCTTAAGCTCTTTATTTTATCACTTTAGCTCCTTATTCCATTCTCATTCAGTCTCAGTGTTATCTGTTTCTGTTCTGAACATTTCTAACCTTGACATTTACCAGTTATCATGTTACAGTTGCATTATCTTCTTTTCTCTGTTTTTGATTGTTACTATTGATGTAATCTCGATTCTTATCTTTATATTCTAGAGTTATTCTGTTATACGTCAACATATCTTAGGCCTTATTTCTTCTCTGACTACCAACTAATTAAACAGTTGTTTTCTCTCGCAGTTTTTTTTTCTTATCTGCATTGTATTGTTATATTCTATTGTTTAATCTGGTTATTTTTGTATCCCTTCCTCGTTTCAATTGTTGGTGTCTCCTATATTTATAAAACTAATATCCTTCGTGTTATCCCACTTTAGCTGATGTGTTCAATTGATAGGTCAAAAGAAAATGAATCCTTAGATTCATTCATTAGACATTGCAATATCAATGAGAAAATCATTAGCACAAACTTCAGAAGATGATAGATTAATACAAGTGTTGAATGTTAACCTAGCGTTACCACAGTTAATGTTTACTGTTGATTCCAGCTATTTATTGACTGTTTTTATTTTGATTCTTTTCCACAGTTAACTTGATCACAATTGTGATCCTGTATAAGGGAAAATGTGGTCTATCCAAATGTGTAACTCAATACCAAGTGGCGATGGCGACAGCAGACCTCATGGTGATCATTTGTAATGTGATAATACACAGGATAGTTGCACTATATCATTGGAATTTTTTACCCATTTACACTTCTGTGTGCAGACTCATTCTATTCCTCTCTCCAACTGCCGTGGACGTTTCTGTTTGGTTTACAGTTGCCTTTACCTTTGATCGATTTGTAGCCATTTGTTGGCAGAAGCTGAAAACAAAATATTGTACTGACAAAACTGCTACTCGGGTTATCATTCTACTGCATCTTTTCTTTTGCATAAAGAACATTCCATGGGCTATCTTGCATGTTTCTCAATTAAAAATTGACAATATACCACGAGGTTGCATAGAATCACCTGCAATTTACATTCAGTTTGCAGGGATGGCATTTTCTTGGTTAGATCAGCTGTTAACCCCAATTCTTCCATTCTTTTTGATGTTAACCTTTAACATCCTCACAGTTAGACATATTTTAATGGCCAGTCATGCTCGAAGGAACCTTTGGATCCATAAGAGGGGGGAGAAGGATGAGGACCCTGAAATGAAAAGTCGGAGAAGGTCCATTGTTTTACTTTTTGCAATATCTGTCAATTTCCTCCTATTGTGGATTATAACAATTGCATATTTCTTTGATTTTCAAATTAAAAGCTATTTTAATCGCAGATTTCTAATGAACAAATTGGAAAATTTCAAAAATGTGGGCATCATGCTACAGCTTCTGAGCTCCTGCACAAACACTGCGATTTATGTAGTGACCCAGAGTCGGTTCAGAGAGGAGCTGTTGAATATCCTGAAATGTCGCTTTGCTCTTGTTAGAAAACAGACTGATGAAAAAAGACGCTGCAATGAAAACTGAACCGCCTCGCTCAGTCATGCAAACCACTTTCACTGAAAAATTATTAATTACATTTACTAAAGGCTCTCAGCTGCCAGATTAATAATGTTTAACTTAAATTTAATTGTTGCTTCATTCAAGTATCAATTTAATGTAACCCACCAAAAGAAAATAGCTGTGCTGAGCACAGAAATATTGTCAAAACATGTTCCTTAACAAAGATACTTTTACAATCAAATTCTCAGAGAAAGTACTCTGGTCTGAGCATTGTGAAATAATCTGGATTTTCTTCCCACTAGACTGGTGAGCCTTGCTACTGCATATGTGGAGCTAATTTTCACGCAAAAATATTTCTCTTCTAGCAAAAATTATATTGTTCTTACCTGTTGATGTTATTCCAGCTGCTCTCTCAACTATTAACACTTTTTTTAAGGTGCATGCTAATAATTGCTAAAACTGTGAAATTTCACAGTTGTATAAAATC
Source organism: Stegostoma tigrinum (assembly GCF_030684315.1). NCBI lineage: Eukaryota > Metazoa > Chordata > Chondrichthyes > Orectolobiformes > Stegostomatidae > Stegostoma > Stegostoma tigrinum. The sequence goes on from NC_081387.1 coordinate 11,030,599, forward strand.
GCTTGCCACAGTCACTGTGCCTAACATTTTAAAATAGAGGAGTCAAAGTATCTGGTAGAAGTCCTAAAGAAATAAATGAATTCAGCAGGTTACGGATGGTTTGGTTGAGCGTGTATGGCTGAGTAAGGAAGATCACAAGAGAAGGTTGATCGGTCCTTCATGTTTGTTTGATTAAGGCTGGTCTGAAGCTTCACGCGATGGTAGCAAATTTTGCCAACTTTCCCTAATGCATGTAGATGTCTAGTAGTTAGCAAACTCACATGTGAAATGATCAATTGACATCCATTATTTGTCACATCCAAATCTCTGTCACATTTTAGTGAGGAACTCTTTCGCAGTTTCACTCCTGAAAGTTCCGACTCCAGTTTTTAGAAATGATTTCACTCTCTCATCCGCCTTCATATCATGGATACATGGAGAATAAAAAAACCCAAGAGGGGATCGGAAGGAAAGTTCAAAATAACCAAGGGGCTGGTCAGAGGGGCTAAGGAGTAACTCATCCCACTTGTAAAAGGATCAAGGGCAAAAGACTTTTGGTTTCAAATGCTTTCCAAAAGATGAATGTGGGATGTCAGAAAAAACATTTCCACGCAACGCATCACTCAGAACATGAACACACTACCTCGGCTTGCAGTGGAGGTAGGTTCGACAGTCAGTCAAAAGGGCATTGGCTGATTATTTAAATATAAACAATTGTCAGTGATAAGAGGAAAGCATGAGTTTGGTGCCAAGGAATGATGCTGATCCTGAGAGCTGAGGGAGGCACAATGGTCTGAACAGCCTCCTTCCGTGCCAATCCACTTTGTGGTCATTACTTACAAGATGTGTTCACCCAATTCCCTTAACATTAGTCAATGTAAATAGCCACCTATATTTACCTTATCTAACCTTGTTACAATCTTGAACACTACCATCAAATTTTCCCTGTGACTTTAATAACATTGCCTTTCGTGTCCTCAGCTCCATCCATGCACTATCTGTTTCATCCCTCCTGACACTGCAATAATTGGAGCCTCGTTAACTTTACAATAAATAGAGGCTGCACTTGCAGCAAGGTCAATCCCTTTATTATAACATGTGGTACACAGAACTACCCACATTTCTCCAAGTGTCACCCAAACAAGACTTAGTGTGGCGGCATTGTTTTATTCCAGGCCTTCAGATATGAAGTCTTTTATTTTCCATTGGACTGCTTTAATTATTATCTTTGCCTCTGAAAGACACTTTAATAATTCATATCAGAGATAATGGGAACTGCAGATGCTGGTGAATTCCAAGATAATAAAATGTGAGGCTGGATGAACACAGCAGGCCAAGCAGCATCTCAGGAGCACAAAAGCTGACGTTTCGGGCCTAGACCCTCATCTCTGATGAAGGGTCTAGGCCCGAAACGTCAGCTTTTGTGCTCCTGAGATGCTGCTTGGCCTGCTGTGTTCATCCAGCCTCACATTTTATTATCTTAATAATTCATATAATTGGACTTCAATTTTCTTGAATTATCATTAAATTATTAAAGTGTCTTATAAAAGGCAAAGATAATAATTAAAGCAGTCCAATGGAAAAAAATGACTTTATATGTGTGGGATAGGGGGCTAGGACAAGGGGTGAGGGTCCCCAAGTGGAAAGCTCGGGAACCCTGCAGACACTTATTTATGTCTCCTCCCCAGCCTCACCTTCCTGAGGATGGGTCACCACACTCAAAAGGCTAACTCTGATTTTTTTTCTTCACAGATGCTGCCAAACCTGCTGAGCTTTTCCAGCAAGTTCTGTTTCTGTTTCTGATTTACAGCATCCGCAGTTCTTTCAGTTTTTAATTGACACACACAAGCAGTTCTCCCATTGATTAACATTTGACAGTCACTCATCTGACTCCCTCTTGTTGCATACCGGCGACTGCCTTCGTCCTGTCCTTTAGAACTGGTCCAGATCAAGTCAGGATATTATTTCCAAACCACACATTCTGTTGGATCCCGGAGTAGTTTCTCTTTTGATGTAACCTTTAGTGCATTCTCCAAATGGATCTTATCATGCTCGACAACTGATCCATTCATGGAGTCAGAGACTCTTCTTTCTGAAGAAGTGTTTAGGCTGAAAACGTCAGCTTTCCTGCTCCTCTGATGCTGTTTGGCCGGCTGTGTTCACCCAGCTCTCCACCTTGTTATCTCAGATTCTCCGGCATCTGCAGTTCCTACTATCTCTGAAACAATTTTAACCCAATGGCAAAGGATCTTCTGAGGAATTTCTGACGAAGGGTTTAGGCCCAAAACATCAACCTTCTTGCTCTGCTGATGCTGCATGGCCTGCTGTGTTCATCCAGCTCTACACCTTGTTATCTCTTGTCATCAGTTGGTCCCTGCCTGTGGCTATGATTTCGGCTTTTGTGTCCATGACTATGGAGAAAATGTATTCTGGTAAAAATTGTAATGGAAGTGCGAGTTTTACGTTCATTGTCTAACCTTGTTTACGTGGTAATGGAAATAAAAGATGAAGATAGGAAAGAGGAACAAATTGAAGTACTTCTCATAAAGTTTAAATGAAGCGCTATTAGTACATGGTGTGGTTCAGTTCTCTACTCTTTCATTTCATATCATAACATAGTTAACCATCCACCTGGGAGAACAAGCCATCCCACAAATAATATTTGATGAACAGAATTCCTACAATACTGAATGCTTTCAACTAGCTTGGGGAATTGGAGGGATGGTGATAGCTCCATAGAGCATTCTGTGCAGCAACCAATTAACATTTGGCATTATTGTATTTATCCTGTTGACTCGAAGGTTAAATCAATTCCCTTCGCGGATGCTCTAGATCTGCTCTATTTCTCCAGCATTCTCTGTGTTGGTCTCAGATTTCCAGCATCCATAGTATTTTGCTTTTATTCCTATCTTTGTTCTTAGTCTCAAAAGCTGTGATTGCATTTTCACTTGTTGGACAGTATTATTTTTTGTGTGCCCCTTTCTTTCTTTACCTTTAATTCTCTCCCATCTCCCGAATTCCTCTGGATTTTTAGCTTGTCAGTCACATCAATATGTTCCTGATTTCCCAACACTTTATGAAAAGTCAATAGGGACTGGAACACAATTTCCAAATAGCGGCTTCTCTCTCTCTCTGCCTCCAATATGTGTCAGAGTGTCTCCACTTCTCTCCAGCTCAATATCTCTGGCCAGGAGACCCCAGCAGTATAACATAGAACATAGAACATAGAAAGGTACAGCACAATACAGGCCCTTCAGCCCACGATGTTGTGCCGTGGAATAATCCTAATCCAAAAATAAAATAACCTAATCTACATTCCCCTCAATTCACTGCTGTCCATGTGCATGTCCAGCAGTTGCTTAAATGTCACTAATGACTCCGCTTCCATGACTACCACTGGTAAATTATTCCATGCGCTCACAACTCTCTGGGTGAAGAGCCTCCCTCTGACGTCTCCTCTATATCTTACTCCTAACACCTTAAAACTATGACCCCTCATGGCAGTCAATCCTGCCCTGGGGAAAAGTCTCTGGCTATCGACTCTATCCATGCCTCTCATTACCTTGTACACCTAAATATGTGTCTACTGAAGACATGTTCCCTCCTTCAAGGCAGTCAGACTGTTTTAAAAACTCAAATATACTGTTGCGAAGAAGCAAACCTTGCTCTACTAAACCTTAGTCATGGTTATTCGTAGCACAAAACAGTATAATGTGTTAGTTTTGTCTTCGTTTTCAGTTTTTTTTTAATTCTACTAAGCAAATTCTACTAACATTGAGCAAAATGTTGTTTTATTGTATACATTTATCATTGTTGTAAATGCCATACAAGGGTCAAAATTTAGATTGTTGCCGCATCAAGCTTTTTCAAACCACTACAAGTAATAAAAACAGCCTCTCCCCAATTCCTTTTCAAATTTTTGCAACTTTGTATGTTATAAGTGTCAACTTCCCACTCTATTTATTCTTTTCTCCAAACTTGCAGGCAGCCTGATTGGAGACTGTGCGGGCAGCCATGGGGTTTCTGCCAAGTTGGAAGGAAAAAAGCAGAAGCTGGTGGGATTCAACCTTGGGAAGCTGGTGGAATTTGACCTTGGGAAGCTGGTGGAATTTGACCTTGGGATGGACGCACAAATTTACCAGTCAATGCACTCATTGAGATGAGTTCATTAATTTTGCACTTAGGAGTTAGAAGCAAGTGTATTTTACTGTGACTCACTTATTTTGTGCCCATAATTTGAAGTTTCCATTCATTACATTAATTCTGTCTCTACAAGTTCTGGAAACAGTAAGTCAAAAATTAAATAAGATTCTGGATGGCTGTTGATAGCAAAGAGAAAGCGAACATACATTCACACAGCTCCTTTACTCTTCTCAGGATACTGCAAATTTGTTTAACTTCCAGCGGTTCAACAGTTTTGCTGTGGTTTTACGAAAGGAAACACAACTGCTGTGTCACACACAGGAACCTCCCCTAAAAGGTCAGAATAATTTACTATTAGGTGATAGCTGAGAGTTGAACAGCTGTCTCAAAACAACAAGGATATTCCCAAATTCTCTTTCCTTCGGAATTAAGGAATTGGTACATTTCATCTCTATCTAGTGGCAAAGTCAGACTCCTCATTTTACATCTTATTCGAAAGAAAGCATAGCTGGGGGAGTAGCTTTCCCTCACTAGGTTCACAAAACATCACACTGGATCTTTTAACCACACTTCTGCAAGATGCTTGGTGCCCAGTACTTCCTAACTCAGAAGTGCAGTGTGACCACTGATGCAAAACTGACAACCAAACGGAACCATTCTATCAAGCAAATTACACTCAAACTTTAGTGAAAGGAGACATAGTTGAGACACTGAATGAGCAGAACATTGCTACTAGCAATAAGGGCTATGCTTACATTTGGTTACCAGAACCCGATAAAATGCATTAGATTTGAAGAACAGCTACAAGTTGTGGAAGTCGAATCTTCCATGATGTCATTGTGCCAGAGGGTTCGAGAATTCCACATTGTATGCCATTGCTCCTGAAAAGGATAACCCCAGCAAAGACAGACCAGTCGTCTCAATGCCTGTGATGAGCAAGCAGAAGGCAGCACCAGTGGTTAATAGGGTAGTTAAGGAGGCAAGCAGGATACTTGCCTGTCTTGATCATGGCATAGGTTTATAGGAACAGGGAGGCTTTGTGGAGCTGTACAGGCTTTTGGTCAAACCGCAGCTTAAGTCAATACCAAGATGGCATAATTTCAAGGTGAAAGACAGGAGATATAGAGTGGATTTTAGGAAAGAAAATTCTAAAACACTGTGCTTGGGAAGCTAGTTGAGGCAAGAAATCTTTACAAAGTTCTTGTATGAACAGTAGAAATGTCACAACATTTAGGTCCATGTGTCAATAGCTAGAAATTTAGATGAGGGTATTTTAGCGAATTATTTTTTGTTGGAGCAGACTCACTGAGCCACACTGCCTTTACTTAACTATACGACTCTATGATTCAATGTATCTGTGATTCTGTGCGACAATCTGATGTAAACTTTACAGCAGGTTTGAACATTTGGAGGATTAATTCAGGAAAATATATCATGGGTTCATTCAGATTCATTAATTTGATTCCATTTTTGTATGAGCAAACAAAAAGATATTACAAGGATAATGCATAAGGGTCCTGAACCAAAACGTTGACATTCTTATTCCTCTGATACTCCCTGATCTGCTATGTTCTTCCAGCTCCACACTGTCTTGACTGTGACTCCAGCATCTGCAGTTCTCGCTATTGACGAGAATGAAACAAATATTTTTTTGTCGTGTACATGCTGTTTTGAAAGCCACCTAAAGTGTCACGTTAAAAGCTTGTCACTAAAGATGAAATCCATAAAATCGAAAGGGGCCAATCCACGTTAAAAAAAGAAATTTGATATTGTAGGCAGTATTGGTGGAAATACTGTAATTCAAAAAAGAATTACATTGATGGATTAATTGAACTGTGGCAAATCAAATTTAAAATTGACAAGCATGAATTAATTCACTACAAACAGAAAATGGACATTACGGAATGCTTGCTACATAGTGAAAAGTTTGGAAGACTGCAGACCAAATGAGACATTGTCAACATGGCTTTCTTAAAGGGAAATCATACAAAACAAATCCAGTTGAATCTTTGTGGATATAACTACTGAATGTGTTGGGGGTTGGGGGGGGTGGGGGGGGTGTGGTTCTGATGTTTCAATGGGTAACTTGCATGCTTCTGAACCTGCAGTTCTACGTTTAGGTCCAGTCCCAGGTCTTGATAGTCACAAAATATAGCATTCATAGTAAAATGTAGCAAGAAGCATTCTCAATTTGTAAATTCAACTGAGACACTCACTCAGATGGCAAGAGCAGGAGTATCCCTCTCTGCCATGCTTAGTAAAGAGTGGTGTCCTTCAAGCGTAGCATCTAACAAAAGGCAAGTGACCTGTTCCCTGAAATCTGGACATGAAAGGAATGACTAGTAAGAATCTGTGTCCCATGTGCTTTCAGATATGGGAGAATAACCAGGAAAAATATTTTTTAAAAGTAGCAGGATAAATAAAGACATTGGATATGACACAGCTCAGTAACACAACATACAAAATGAAGAAACATGCAGTAGGGACTCATATTAGAATGCATTGAGAACTGTAATGCAATCCCAGAAGGATAAATGTTAGGGCTATAGTTATTTATATTAACGTTGGAACCTTAAAAGAGATTAGTTCGTCAATATCTTTGAAGATTCAAATCTAGGTGAGAATAATGTGTACGTGCAGGATACACTGAGCCTCAAAGAGATGTGGACAGAACCACTGACTGTATCACAAGGTGATAAATGAAATACAACATGGGCAGTGTCAGATTACTCACTTTAACAGGGAAACTAGAAAAACATAATATTTACTAAAATAAGCCAATCTTTTAATTGCTCAGTAAAAGGTGGGCATGGTACAATAAGGAACACAGAAAGTTAGGACGTAGATCATACATGCAATTAAGAAGAAAAGAAACTAGGTTCCTTTTTATAGTATGACAACTGAAATGATAAACTAAAAACACCTTGCTTTGATTTCACAAAGCTTCATTGCGACCACAACATAAATATTACATCTTCATATTTAAGCAAGAATATCCTTGTCTTGGAAGTGAAACAGAGAAGGTTAAGGACTTTGATTCCACGTCACGTACTGGAAAGTTAAAAAAAACATAACAGAACGCAGGGAAATATTGTGAATTTGATACAAAATTGGCTCAGTGACAGGAAGCAAACAATATTGATCGACGGAGTTTTTATGAATGCAAGTGGCTCAATGCTAGTTCCATTGATATATAATCTGCATCTGAATTAATTGGAGTTAATGTGAGAGTCACGATAGGAAAAATTGTGGAAGAGAGGAAGCTGAATGATGTACTCAATAGTGAATAGGCTAACTATCGATTCCAGCAATAGATCAATGGTTTGATTTAGTGGGTGAAATGCAGGAATATTGGAACATAGGATCAAAAGCAGTGCATTGAGATGGTTAAGCCTATCCTGTCATTCAATACTATTATGCTGATCCAAAACTACCATGCCTTGTGCACACCCCATCCCCATAATCCTGAATGCTGTTGGAAGTCGGAAATATCAATTTCTGCCTTAAATACACTCAAATTCTGAGCTTCCACATATCTCCTGTTGAGAATTCCAAAGCCTCACAACCTCCTGCAGAAAATAAATTCTCATCATCTCAGAGCTAAGTGGCATCCCACAATTTCTAAATTGTGCACATTTGTTCTCGTCTCCCCAGTCAGTTGAACCCTGAACTGTGGTGGCAATTACAATTCAAGCAAAAGATGATGGATAAAGAATTTGCTTAAGTCAAACAAAGGTAAGGAATCCCAATTAACAGGTAGATATTAAGATAAGCATTAATATAAGCATAAATATGGACTTTAAGGTGCTGCATTTTGGAAGGACAAATCAGAGCAGGACTTAGACACTTAATGGTAAGGCCCTGGGGAGTGTTGCTGAACAAAGAGACTTTGAAGTGCAGGCTCATAATTCATTGAAAGTAGAGTCGTAGGTAGATAGGATAGTGAAGAAGGCATTTGGTTTGCTCGCCTTTATTGGACAGTGTATTGAGTGCAGGAGCTGCGAGGTCATGTTGCGGTTGTACAGGGCATTTGGTAGGCCACTTTTGGAATACTTTGTGAAATTCCAGTCACCCTGCTAAAGGAAGGATGTTGTGAAACTTGAAAGGGTTCAGAAAAGATTTACAAGGATGTTGCCAGGGTAGGAGGGCTGAAGCTGCAGGGAGAGGCTGACTGAGTTGGAGCTATTTTCCCTGGAGCATTGGAGGCTGAAGAGTGATCTTACGGAGGTTTATAAAATCATGAGGGACATGGATAGGGTGAAAAGACAGGGTCTCTTTCCTGGTGCGGGAGAGCCTAAAACTAGAGGGCATAGATTTAAAGTGCGAGCCAAAAGATTTAAAAAGAACCTGTGGAGCAAGTTTTTCATGCTGGGGGTAGTGCATGTATGAAATGAGCCACTGGAAGAAGTGGCAGAGGCTGGTATAATCACAATATTTAAAAGGCGTTTGGATGGGTATATGCATGTGAAGGATTTAAAGGAATATGGGCCAAATGCTGGCAAATCAGATGAGATTTATTGAGGATATCTGCTCCACATGGACAAGTTAGACCAAAGGCCCTGTTTCTGTGCTGCAGAACTCTATGACTCTGTGAACCTATGAGCTGAAAACGGGAGAAGCCTTTGACGCATGCCCACAGTTGGTAAAGAAAGCACATGGATTGTGTTCATTTATCGGAAACGGTGTAGAATACAAAAGCATGAATGTTATAATAGGATGGTGTGAAATGCTGTTTAGGAAAAAGTTAAACTAAATTTGAACAGTTCTGACCACCACATTGCAGTAAAGATAACGCTGTGATAGAGAGAACAGAGATTACAAAGGAAATTAACAATCATGTTGCTAAGGCATGAAAATTGCAGCTAAGGTGCCAGACTTGATTACCTAAGTTCTTGTTCCTCAGAGCTGAGGAAGATGTGGGTTTATTTTGTTTCCATGTTCAGAATTACGAGGGGCCTAGATCGAATCGACAGGAATGATGCAGTTATCCTAATGGAGATGCCTACTTCCAGGAGATACAGATTTCATTTGATTGGTCAAAGGATTAGAGGGGACATGAGGAGAAATATTTCAAGAAGGCTGCGGATGCCTGGAATTCTCTGATTGGTTTGATTATAAACACACAAAAACTCGGTTGTGAAGTACTAAATGTTGCAAAGTATTAGCCCCATTGGTCAAACTTGTCCATGCCCACCAGATATCCTAAATAAATCCAGTTTGATTTGCCAGTATGTGTAGAATGGGTGGCAGGAAGTTAGAATTTGGTGTTTGTAAAATGCTAGTGGTCACTTTAAAAGACCATGCGCTTTTTCTATGCTTAGAGATTTAAAATGGATATCTGGGAACAGCTGCTTGAAAGTTTGCAACCACACAGAGAGCACCCAAATTGAATCATTTGTATCAAAAGGCCATACATTTAGCAGGGCAAGCAGAAGTTGTTACCAAAACCACAGGCTTTTGAATTTAGCCAATCAATTTGAACCAGGTACTTAAATACCAAAACTCTGTTCAATTTAAGTCTGATGGTTTTGACAACATAGGACCAATTCTATTGTAAGACATCTTGATATGTCATCAAGGGTATAAAAGAAGGGGGCAAAACAAAGCCCACAGAGAACCAACTGTCAGCTGCCAGAGCTAAAAGCCCTCAGCTCTCAAGACAGAATCGCTGGCTCTCATAGTCTCCTCTATATCTTAGAGAAAGCACCATCTAATAACTACAGTACTAACACCGCAACTAGTTCATACACTGACAGAAGAATCGATGAAGAAGGTATTCCTGACAGAAGAATCAATGGGCAAGGCACAGAACATTCTGGAAGACATGTCACCTGGCTGAATTTTGAGAGAGTAAATTCTGATTTTTTTATATATGCATGTGAGACTTCTATTAACTGGAACAGCATACCATCAGAATCTTGCTCTATTCGGGAATAGTTAGTAGTTTTAAGGGTTTTATTCTGTTTGTTAATAGTTTAGTTAATTTGTTCACTGTTAGAGTTCGATAAATAAATTGTCACTTGTTGATTTTAAAGTGAGTGTCAGAGATTGATTTTATTTAACTGCTAGAAGTTGCTGAAAAGCAGGTTACACCATTTTCACTCTCCATTTGCAGATTATAGAGTGAGGTGCTCCTCTTTGAGTATTCTCATTTTAGTTCTCAGGGTTGTCACACTCCGCTTTATAACAATTCCACTTACACCTCAATAGCTTCATTCCGCCATAACTTTCTGGTAGCTCTGAGGCAATGATTGTCACGAAGGGAGTTGGTCTGTGAAAAGACATTGAAAAAAAATGCCATATTCCCTTTCATAAAAGAATGAGAGGCGATCACATAGAATGATATACGATATTGAAGAGAATTGGTAAGGGAGCCTGTGATAAACTGTTTCTACTAGCTGGTAGAGTAACTGACAGCTATAGTATAAAAATGAAAGAGATAAGCGTGAAATTGTTGCAATATTGAAATTGTAAAAGATAGGTGAAAGGTAATAGAGTGAAGAATTGTCTCTTGACTTTAAATGATCAAGTCTTATTGTTGTTCAGAGAGGAGATAGGATAGCACTTGGGAAAATAGTGATAACTGAGTGTGTGGAGTAACAGCCATCTTACCACTTTTGGAATGTATGAAAAACAAGATGTTTGCCTAAAACGGACCATTTTAGAATTGGTGTAATGTTCTGTCTACATGACTTGCATTTAAAAAAGCTGATGTTTCCTCACGGCATTAGGATACCACCTTGGAATCTTTTCTTGTTAAATAATCTGCCAAAACAGTGATTAGCCCCTTTCTTACTCTTGCTGTAGTTCATGGAGTTTAGGATTACTCATACTGCTGTCAGTAAGGAAGTTCCATGATTTTTACCCAGCGACAGTGAGGGAACAGTGATACAGTTGCAAGTCAGGATCATGTGGAGAATGAAGATGAACTTTGCAGTCAATGGTGTTCCAATATATCTGCTTCTCTTGTCCTCCTAGGTGGTAGATGTCCAGGAGTTTCCCCAGAAAGACACAGACTCTTTCAGCATTTATGGAGCTATAAACATTGCTGAACTTTATCTGACCTTATGATGGAAGGAGGTTCATTAATGAAAATGTTTGCAACATTTTAAATTAAAAGCCACTTGTTCAAAGATTTAAGCATCTTTGTCAAGCTGATCTGATTTAAGTTTCTGATGTGTAAAAAGACTACTCAGCATAAACAATGACTTCATGGTGTTTCAAGTATCTGATAAGCGCTCAGCTAGATCAGAAAGCAGCTTCCTGGGCTTCGAATTGTGGATGGTGAAGCTGGAGGAGTCAGCGTTGATTAATATTAATTGCTCGTTGCCTCCAGCATCAACAATGTAGCCTACAGTTGTTCAACCACCATTATATCAGACAAGGGGAACCACTTTTTTAGAAAATATTCAGTCATGGAACATGGGTGTCATTGGTAGGGCCATGATTTATTGCTCATCCTTAGTCGCTCTTAACTGCTTTCTTGAAGTAGCATGGTTTAGTTGGTGTAGGAAGCCCCACAAAGCTGTTAGGGAGGGAGTTCAAGGGTTTTTCTTAACCCAGCAACACTGAGGGTGCACAATATATTTCCTGATTTTGTTACTGCCAGGTTCATCCAGTTTCATTCTTTGATACATTTTCGTGGTTTGATATAATTAAGTGTTTGCAAGGCCATATCAGGTAGCAGGTAAGAATCACATCTTAGCCAAACTAGACAGGACGGCAACATTTCTTCCCTCGAGGATCTGAGTGTACAGGCTGGGTATTTGTAACAATTGCTTCATAGTCATCATTAAGCTTTTAATTCCAGGTTTTATTTAATGCAAATTCCACTAAATTCCATCATGGAATATGAACCCGGTCCTCCAGAACATGAGCTTGATTTTTATGTAATTAGTGCAGTAACGTTATTCCTATGCCATCATGTCCCTCATTTAACATTAAACAGATGTAAAAATTATTCAACGGTGACTTCTGAGAATTCTTCACTCATCACAGCAGACAAATGGGCTGTTGACCTATAGTACTTTGGTCTCAGAATCATCAATTGCAGCATTCTGCTTTCTGTCAACATTTTTAAAGAACTTATGTCAGGGTGTTCCTGCATCTTCCCTTGGCCCTTCCTCCATTTAAAGCCAGTGACTGTGGGAAGAGGACTTATTAATACACTTTAATTCTAGGATCTAGTCATTTCTTCTATCTCAATCATTTTTTTTAAACTTTCCCAGTTTGGCAGTGTCTGTCAAGGTGACCTCAATATGGGAAACACAATCTGGCTGATCTTAGGTCCTGACTGCTTAGAATTGTTTGGGTCTTTTTCAGAGAGAGAGAAAATCAATCCTGCACACAGTTATGCCATAAGATTTCAATACCATTCTGAAAAAGGCTCTTATTTCTTGAACAAAAGCAGAACTGCAGCTCTGAGGAAGGGTCACTCAACCCGAAATATTAACTCTGATTTCTTTACACAGTTGCTGCTAGACTTGCCGAGCTTTACCAGCGATTTCTGATTTTGTTTCTACCAGTTCTTATTTTTTGAGCCAGGTAGGCACCATTGTTGTAGCAGTATGGGAACAGCTTGGCTATGGCCACAGCAAGCTGTGGTCGACCGATCTTCAGTCTTATTGCCACAATGTTGTCAGTATCAGCTGCCTTCATTTATTTTTTTGCATCACAAGTGAATTGAGTTGGCTGAAGACTAATATCTGAAATGCTGGGGACTTCGGGAGGAAGCCAAGATGGATCATCAATTCAGCAAATCTATCTGAATTCTTTTTTAATGCACAGATGTGGTTGGCACCCTCATTATTGAAGATGAGAATATTAGTGGAGCCAATGAGTTGTTTTATAGTCCACCACCATTCATAACCAGATGCAGCAGGACTGGACACCTATCTAAATCTCTCTGTTCTTGCATCCACTCTGAAAGGGAGCTATTTATCTTGTCTCAGCTCCTCCAACTGACCAGACTGACCCACTTCCACATGCAAATACTGGCAGTGTTAAAATCAGGAACCACTGCTTGGGAAGATGGAGCTGATCAGACTCACAAAGGTTTTGGGTTTCTGCATTCCAGATCCTAATCTGGATTAAAGGGCTGAATTAGTGCCCAGATATTGCAGCCCAGTTTAGATTTTCACTTGTGAAGACAGCTGCAAAGTGCCTAATTAGTCATCTCTAATAATACCTTTCTATTTTTATTCTCTCAATGGACATGGCATTGCTGGCTGGCCAGCATTTATCACCCATCTCTCGTTACCCTTGAGAAGGTGGTGGTGAGCAGCTGTCCACATGCTGTAGGTTGACCTCCAATGCCCTTCTGGAGGAATTCCAGGATTTTGACGCTGTTTCAGTGAAGGGACAATGATGCATTTCCAAGTCAGGATGGTGTCTGGCTTGGAGGGGAACTTGCAGGAGGTGATGTGTGTGTGTCTATGTATAGAACATAGAACATAGAACTTTACAGCACAGTACAGGCCCTTCAGCCCTCGATGTTGTCTGCTGTCCTTGCCCTTCCAAATGGGAAGTGGTTCTGGAAATGTGCTCCCTAAACTTCCGTTGTGAATTTCTGCAGGGCACTTGTAAAATGATATACACTGCTAGCACTGAGTGTCAGTGGGGGAAGGAGTGGATATTTTTGGGTATGGTGCCAATCAAGCGGGCTGCTTTATCCTGGATGGTGTCAAACCTTTTGAATGTTATAAGAGCTGAACTCATTGTAGGCAATAATAGTTTTGCGTTATACTCCAGACTTGAGCCTTGTAGATGGTGAGCAGATTTTTAAGGAGTCAGGAGGTGAATTACTCACGGCATATTCTTGACATCTGGCCTGCTCAGGTAGCCACTGTATTTATATGGCAATCTTAGTTGAGTTTCTGGTTAATGATAACCCCCAGGATGTGATAGTGGGAGATTCGCTGATAGTAACACCATATAATGTCAAGGACCAGTAGGTAAACTGACTCTTATTGGACATGCCATTTCCAGAGGTGTAAATGTTACTTGTCACAAGTCAGCCCAGCCCATACATTTTCCAGATCTTGTTGCATTTGAAAATAGGCTACTTCAGTATCTGAGGAGTTGGGAATGGTGCTGAACATTGCACAATTATCAATAAACATCCCCACTTCTGACCTTATAATGGAGGGAAGGCCATTGTTGAAGCAGCTAAAGATAGTTGGTGCTCAAATACTGCATAAAATGGATAAGTCTCTGGGACTTGATCGGTGTGCCCTAGAAATCGGTGGGAAGCTAAGGAAGTGATTGCTGAACCCTTTGCTGAGATATTTATATCATCAATAGTCACAGGTGAGGTGCCAGAAGACTAAAGCTTGGCTAGTGTGGTGCACTTGACAAGTTTCCTCATGGTAGACTGAGTAGCACAGTTTGATCACACGGAATACAGGGAGGACTAACAGTTGAATAGAGAACTGGCTCGAAGGTAAAAGACAGATGATGGCGGTGGAGGGTTGCTTTTCAGACTGGAGACTGAAGGGTCTGTTTCCTTGCTGTATGTGTCTATGTGGTTATGACCCTGACTAACTCATGCAAAGATATCCTGAAGCTGAGATCACCAAACTCTAAAAATCACAACCACAGCGTTTTCCTTTACACCAACTATGACTGCAACTTGTAAAAGGTTTCCTGAAGCCCATGTGTTCAACATCATAATATTTCCCCATTACTGGGTCTGATACCCTCCTCAATGACTGCTAGCAGCTTGGACAAGCAGCATCTTTCCTTTTGGAATGTGCTTCTTTGTTATTAATTCTTCTTCATAATCCCTTAAAGACACCAAATGTTCCCCAAAACAGGTGGATTAGTTTTGAACTGGGGTCAGAGACAAGAAGTCTCTGGGGAGGTTGATGGCCTAGTGGCATTATCACAGGACTGTTCATCCAGAAACCCAGATAACATTCTGGGGACCTGGGTTGGAATCTCACCGCGGCAGATGGTAGAATTTGAATTGAATAAATATCTGAAATTAAGAATCTAATGATGACCATGAAACCAGTGTCGATTGTCAGAAAGATCAATCTCGTTCAGTAATGTCCTTCAGGGAAGGAAACTGTATTCCTTACCTGGTCCAGCCTACATGTGACTCCAGACCCACAGCAATGTGGTTGACTCCGAACTGCTCTCGGGGCAATTACGGATGGGCAGTAAATTCTGCCGAGCCAGCAATACCCTCATTCTGTTATTGAATAGAGGGAATAAAAAAGTGGAAGAACAGACTCATTTATTATTTAAATTATAATTAAAACAAAAATACTCTTACAGATCCCAGATTTGAAAGCATAAATCAAATAACCATCATCAGTGTTATTACAAAAGACTTCCCTACTATTATTTTATTGGAAATTAACGAAAGCTAATTTAAGTCATCCAACTGAATGTACGCTGCTTAAATTTCTTTGATCTTTCAGAATGACTTTAGTACCATTGTAAATTAGAGTAGTCACAAACTGTGTTATGCAAATGCTGATGTGAATCATGAGCTCAGTTGTAACTTTTATTCCTGCTTGTGATCAGTCCTAGGGTGAAGCAATTGGGAGTTGAATGGATGGAAATTTGGCCTAATATTTTAGTGACCTGAACATTTTTGAGGTACTGAATAGACAGTAAGTACACATAATGATGTATAATGTCGCTGATTGTAAAAGCAGGTATCCTGCTGTATGAGGGCAAAAAGATAAATACTTTAGTAGAATCTCAGCAACCCAGAGAAAAGGCAAACAAAGGCAAACCTGGAATCCCACACATGCTAGCCGCATACCATGATTCCTCTACTTTAGTCAAGCTTGACACGAGATAGTTTAAAACCAATAGGTGCTTTTACTTGGAAAATTGTTGAAGGCAGAAATCCTGAGCCTGTGACATACCTGGGCAGGTAGATGGTTCATGACATTTTTTGTAATGACACAGCAGTAAGGCAATGACTGAGTTCAATAAGACTGTGAAGGGATTTCTGTGTTACTAATGAATATTTAACCCAAGATCTGGAACTGTACCATCGATGAATGGCTGGCACAGCGTTCACACGTACATGTTGCAGTGCCTCAGAGGTCGGTGCCAGATGCACAGTCACTTTGGAATCACCATTTGAAGACAACGTTTCTACCCAGGAATAAGAATCATATTGTCACACAGTGATAATACGGCCAGATATTAGAAAGACACATAGAGTATTGAGATTTTATTGTTTGCATCATCGATTTGAAACGCTTCAGAATCAAGAGTGAATGTTTTAACCGGTCATTCCTTATAGGACATCATTGAATTGGGGCCACTGGGGAATAGAAAGAAATACATGATTATGTTTGAAGGAAACACAACAGACCCAGCACACAGCAGCAGAACCCATCTGACTCAAATTCAAATATAAACAACTGAGAAAGGGTCACCGGACCCAAAACATTAACTCTGATTTTTCTTCACAAATGCTGCCAGGCCTGCTGAGCTTTCCAGCGACTTCTGTTTTTGTTCCTGATTTACAGCATCCACGGTTCTTTAGGTTTTTATTTAGTATCAAACCTGAGCAAGGCTCATTCAACCCATTCCCCAAAAATCAGCAACATCTGGCAGACCCACTCAATAAAGACCAGCAAAACCCACAGGGGCACAAAAACATGATGATTTTTGATTAGCCCCTCAATCCTGTTCCATTATTGTTGTCTGGTTCTAATTAGACTGACCCCTCAGTCCGAGACTGCCCAAACAGTGGAGATGATTTCCCTGTATCTACTACCCACTTCTCTTAATATATTGAAAACCTTGGTCAAATGAGACCTTGACCTTCTACATTTCAGGGAACACAACACTAATTTGTTTAATTTCTCCTCATAATTTAACTCTCAAAATCCAGATTTTTATTCAGGTCTGTCCACACTGCACTCCCTCCAAGATCATAAATCTCCTCAAGCCTGATCTCTTGAATTGCTCTGAGTTCTCCATTAGATCCAGACCCCATCCATCATGGCATTTCACAAACACCAGTAATTCATAATCCCAGGAGAGCAACACTAAACTCCAGGAACCAATTTTAGTGAGCAGTCTGGGAATATTGACTCCCTTAAGGAAATCGAGCAGTTGACAGGAAGCCACATCCAGAATGAGATGTTTACAAATGATTTTATCGTCTAAACCCCATCTCTCAAAGAAAACTTGAGACTCAGACCCGTCTTGGGTAGCCATCTCCAGAAAGTCAGTCTGAAATTTCAGTGCTGAACTCTATGAGGCGGTCTTTAGTGAGCGCACAGTAGGAGGGAGAGAGAGAGAGAGACCCTGAGTTCAGAGACCACCCTCCAAGTTATATAGTTAACACCAATTTCAATATCCCGGTTAGAATGATCTGCTCCCATGACTGATGAACGGTATTCATACCTCAGATACTGACAGAACTGTCTGTGGATGAGGTTTCACCAAGAGCTGTTAATAGAAGGAGAGGTATTAAAAACTGTTCAATATCAGAGGCAGAGACACAGTAATTGCACAGATCAACAGAGCAGAGTCAAGCATACAGTAAAAGGGGTGTACGCACAGATGCAGAGACGGGCAAACATATCCAGATAGTGACAGATAGAAGCAGGCAATGGCAGCAGATAGGCAGATTCACAGAGAGACAGAGAATGATATAAAAACAAATAGTGAGAGACGCTCATGCGTACAACTACACACAACAGATCACTCAAATATACACGCGCAGCATGAGACAGGAAGAGAAAGACAGTTAAGTATATGTCACAGAACGAATGATTCGGTAAGAGAGAAATACCGGTTTTTGATGATAAACTTACATTTTGTAGAATTGTAGTTGCTCATCCCTCTTACTGTAAAAGAATGAATGTCTGTGAGTGACAAGACACCGTCAGAAAGTGAGAGAAAAAATACTACAACTCCAAGTAAAAGTGGGTGGTAGACTCCACCATACTGAACTCCTCCAACTAATTATTGAGCCCCTTACACCTTGACTTCAAATAATGAGACAAATAACAGGTAATTACAGACCAGTTAGCTTGACATTGGCCATTGGGAAAATGTTGAGCTTATCATAAAGGATGTAATAATAGAACGTAATGGAGGTACAAACAGTCAGTATGGATTAATGAAGGGTAAAACATTTACTGGAGTAACAAACAGAATTAGTAAAGGGAAAGCAGTACTTTGGTTGAATGGCACAATTCTGCTCCTACTTCTTAGGGTCTAACGAGCCACCACCATAGACCACTTTGTCGCAAAGAGGGAGACTCTCCCCAGAGCCTGAGTCACCACTAACTCCGAGATCAACTTCCAACTCCCTGAACACTCAGTGAGAAGCTGCCTTTTTCTTACAAACTCCTACCTTTTTTCTTGTACATGAAGACAGCCACAACTGCAAGAGCGATGATTCCGAGGACTCCAAGCACAATCCCAACAATAACAGGAACCTGAGAGTGAGGCTTTCGGACTGTCATGAGAGAGAATCAAGATAATACAAGACATACAACACAGGCTATATCTGCAGTATGTTGTTTTTATTTCAATGTTTAATTCACAGCCATCTTTCTTCCAGGTATGCATACTTTGAAGAAGTTCTGCCGTTCTCTCTGGTGGGATGGGATTGCTGGTGGAATCTTTCAGCTTGTTCATTTTCTTGCTTTCTACTTCTGTCCACTTGCTTTTTCTCCATCATCAACAGCATAAATACCTTTGTTTTCCAAACCTGTTCAGCCCTGAAGAAGGGTCAATCAGGTCTTGGACATTAACTTTATTTCTCTCTCTACAGACAACCCCAGACCTGCTCTAGCACTTTCTAGGTCTCTCTCACTTTCTCTTTTTATTTCAGCGTTTTTGCGTATATTCAGTGTATGTTGCACTTGAAGTGCCACATTATCACCCTCTTTTCATTTCTCTAAATACATTATTACAACTCATTTCAAATCATTCCCTGTGGTAGAAAGTTTTACATTCTAGCCCTCTCTATCATTCAGTATAGCTATGGCTGATCATTCAACTCAGTACCCAGTTCCTGCTTTCTTCCCATACCCTTTCCTTCTATTGGTCTTAAGAATTATATCGACATCTTTCTTGAAGGTCTTCAATATGTTGGCCTCAACAATTTGCCGTGGCAAAGAATTCCATAAGCTTGGTTCTGGATTCCCCAGTTATTGGGAACATACTTACTGCATCTACTCTCACTAAACATGTTTGAATTTTATGGGTTTCCATGGGATTCTACCCTCATTCTTCTAAACTCTAGTGACTATAGTCCTATGCAGTTCTGTCTTCCCCGACAAAAGCAAAAATTGCTGGAGAAATGCAGTAGGGGTTTCCAAAAATTCACAAACCTCTAAGAGACGGTCAAAATCTCTTTGGGAATCTATTCATGGTGAAATCCAATTATTGTGTCATCCAATAACATTTTATCAACAGACCAGATCTGTTACTGTGCTTACAGAAATGTCTGAAACAAGCACCGCTGTATCATACAGGACAGTAATGCTCCATTCCTCTTTCAAGGGGAGTTAGAGTTTCTTTTATCTGTCTTTGAAAAGATCTGACACAATATCTATCTTTAAATTTCCAGCTCAGAAACTTCCAAAAAATCTATTTTCCTTGAACCCGTTTAATATTTTTCAAAGCCATAGCATTATGTTTTACAGTTTGTCTGAAGTACTATTTGAACTCAATTGCTAGCTGATTCTCATCCTCACTAGCATCTTGCAGAAGACAAAGTGTGATCGCCTAAAATGAAATTTTCATCAACTCTAAGACAACATGGTGGTCCTCTGCGCTTTCCGCCAACAATATAACCATTTCCTGATGCTTCTCCTCCCCTGCATCCAAAATCTTCCCTGAAGGAGGTTTGAGGATTTGTGCTCCTAAGATGCTGCTTGGCCTGCTGTGTTCATCCAGCTCTACACTTAGTTATCACTGTTCATGCCTGCTGTCTTATCCTGTCTGAAGCTGTTTTGGAACAGAGAACCTTTTTAATTAGACATGATCAACTGACAGTACACTTGTTTGATACATTGGGGAAATTTTGTGAAAGTTATCTACAGGTAGTTACCCACATCAGCCCGGTACTTTCAAACTTGAATTTAAAGAACAGTGCTGTTTTTGAACAGTAACTCTAGACTAGCAGCATGCTGGGTTGTTTAGTGGTAAATGAGACATTACACTATTTGGGTAATATTTTAAAGAAAACAAAATTGTCTGTTTTGAAACGGATAGTCCACCCAATACCCTCGCCTGGATCACAAGCAGACCATTCAGCCCCTCAAGCCTCTTCCGTCATTCAGTGAGATCTTAGCTGATCAAGGCCTAACTCCATATCATGCATTTGACTCGAGTTCTTTCATTGAACAAAAAGTTATTTATTTCAGGTTTTAAAAATTACCAACTGTCATCCAAAACTATTGTCTCTTGCGAGAAAAACAAAAAACTATGGATACTGGAAATCTGAAACAAAAACAAAGTGCTGGAGAAATTCAGCAGGTCTGGCAACATCTGTAGAGAAAGAAACAAAACTGACATTCAAGTCCAGTGAGCCTTTTTCAGAACTGAAAATAGCTGTTTAAGGTTGGGTTTTATGCTGAATTGGGCAGGGAAAGATGGATATAATAGGAGAGAGTGAATACTGTACACAGAGACTACTCAAAGAGCGAAAGGAAGGGATAGGCAAATGAAGAGATGACAGCTAATAAGCTGAGAAAGATAAATGCTGGCAAGGGTGCGAATGAGAAGTACAAATGGTTGAAAATGTTATCTCTGTGTTTTTCTCTATATAGGCTCTGTCAGACCTGCTGAGTTTCTCTACCATTTTGCTTTGTGATGTTATTTTCTCCTGTGTTTTCTTTCTTCTCTGTTCCACTCCACCATCACTTTCTCCCCACTCTACATCCTTTTCCCCATTTCCAAATACTTCAGCTTCTGCGGCTTGCGTTGGTTTTGTAGCATGACTTTTGAAATCTCACCATGCATCAAGAGCAGAACTGTGATGTATTCCTTTTAAATATCATTTGCAAGCTCTACGCTTCCTTTCGTAGTTTGAGGTTTTCTGGCCTGACATGCATAATTAGAATCTTGTAATGAACTGTTGGTCACCTTTTTAGAGAAATGGGGCTTGTAGTACAATGTAACCTTTCCAGTGCAGTGTGCCTGGGACCAAGCCTTTTCTGGATTTGGAAAAATGTTAAAATGCCAAACCTCAAGTTTGTGGATAGGATTAAAATATGGATCTTCCTGACATGCACAACAGCGACATTAAAAAATAGCAGTAGACGTTTTTAGTCATCTAAATACGGCATTTTCAATGCATTCATTTTGTTTTAAACAGCGATATTGGAGTGAGCTGACACTTTCTGAAACACATCTCTACACATCTTCAAATGTCTGCCTCAACATAACTCATCGACTGCATCATCTTCTGTCTCTTTGTGTTTGGACATATTGATGCTCTAATGTGTACTTGACAAGGTACAAATATGCTTGGAAAGATCTGAAGCTTTTCCAATATCAACTATTGACGCACTAAATTAACTCTGTTTCAGCATTGCAAATGACCAGAGCTGTATTTGTTCAAACCAAAATTCAAGATAGCTGGTGTTCCAGTTTGAGAAGTTACAATACATTTTTCTTACCCAAACAATGAATTGGTAAAGAAAACTCCAGAACAATATCTTATTAGTTCTCCATTGTATTTGGTTGTTAGTGGAAAAAGTCAAGTAAGTGTGTTTACAATGAAATTATCACAGGTATGGATGTATAAATCAACCATTGATAAATCCTTCTAAAAATTGGAGTCAGCTTACGTGACAAGCATAAAGATGAGGTCTGAGCATGGGTACAGATGATCATTTTGAAGTGTCACTGTCATCTGATGCAATCAGTGGATGTATCTTAAACTACTGTTCAATTTCTCAATGCATTGCCTGCTTGACCTCTTCTAAATAACACACATAGGGTGATAAACTGAGGCTGGTGACTAATGCAAGCATAGTCTGCTGTGGTTGGGAGGGATGGTCAATTTGTATATTAAACATAGAACATAGAACATGGAACATAGAACAGTACAGCACAGAACAGGCCCTTCAGCCCACGATGTTGTGCCGACCATTGATCCTCATGTATGCACCCTCAAATTTCTGTGACCATATGCATGTCCAGCAGTCTCTTAAATGACCCCAATGACCTTGCTTCCACAACTGCTGCTGGCAACGCATTCCATGCTCTCACAACTCTCTGTGTAAAGAACCCGCCTCTGACATCCCCTCTATAGTTTCCTCCAACCAGCTTAAAACTATCACTCCACGTGTTAGCCATTTCTGCCCTGGGAAATAGTCTCTGGATACCAACTCTATCTATGCCTCTCAGCATATTAAGTGTATGCATAACCTTAACTTTTGGAACTGGAAGTTAAGGGTTGTATCATGCCAGATCAACACATATGCCACAATTTACAGCAGGTCAAACAGATGTTATAACCTCATCTGGATAATCCTTTTTATTTCAGTATTGCATCATGAGCTAGCATGCAAAATTTGTCGACAAGATAGGGCAATTTAGTTTTACAGAAACTGGGTTTATTGTTTATCCAACATTGCTGTAGCTAGCTTTTGTAACTTTGCGGTCATCTGCACTGAAGACATTTGCACCATGCATATATGGATTTACAGTGCAAATACTTATTTTCAATTCACTGGGAATTCCAGTACATTCAATTAGAGGAATCCTAGTTGATTGTAAGTTTTCTTCTACATCTTTTAGAAGCAGGGCTACTTAATTTGATTTTAATTAGCTCGTAGGAATGATTTGTCAATATTCTACATTTTTACCTAGGTTATATGAAGACAGGATAAAAATGGTCATGGAAGAATGTGAATTAGCCCTATTCCTTTCTGAAGGTGCTTATTTTTAATTCATTTGTGGGATGAGGGATCACTGACTAGGCCAGCATTTATTGCCCATCTCAGAGGGCAGTTAAGAGTCAAGTACATTGCTGTGGGTCTGGAGTCAGATGTAGGCTAGGCCAGATAAGGATAGCAGTTTCCTTCCCGAAAGAACCTTAGTGAAACAGATGATTTTTTCTGACAATGGACAATGGATTAATGGTCATCATTAGACTCTCTTAGTTCCAGATTTTAATTGAATTCCAATTCCACTATCTGCTGTGGCAGGATTCAAACCCAGGTCCCCGGAATTTCACAGATAACACGGTGTGAAGCTGGATGAACACAGCAGGTCAAGCAGCATCAGAGGAGCTGGAAAGCTTGACATTTCAGGTCAGGACCCTTCTTCTTCCCTTTTTCTGAAGAAGGGTCCCGACCCAAAACGTCAAGCTTTCCTGCTCCTCTGATGCTGCTAGGCCCACTGTGTTCATCCAGCTTCACACAGTGTTACCTCAGATTCTCCAGCATCGGCAGTTCCTACTGTCTCCCCAGAACATCACCTGGGTCTCTGGATTAACAGTCACTAGGAACAATAATATGGGATCTTGAGAAATGGTGGATACTTGAATGTTAAACTGAAGTATGCAGTAGCCACTTGACATATGAAACTAGCTTAAAACGCAAAAATCATTGGGGAATGGTTCTTGTTGAGACAGACATACTAAAAATGAACTAAAGATGACTGAATTTTAAAAGAGCTAGTGAAATCTGGATGTTTGCCTGAAGGCTATATGCAGAGTTAGAGGGTTGCTCATAATTTTGAAATAAACTTGCCAAAAGTAATTACGAAACTTTGATATTATAGTGCATCTGCGCAATCACTAAGGTCTCACCTGCAGGCTGTTAATCCATCATCCTAAATGTGTCATGGCTTGTAAAGAATTTAGCAAAATCTTATTAGAACATTTGATTTGATGAAATCTCTGAACTAATTAAGGGAGTGATTTGTATCTTTATAAAGTTGTTATTTTGAAGAGTTATATATTTGATCCCAGGCTTCTAAAACTGAACGAGAATAGGAGAAAAAAGTGTTTTTTTTCTCTTTTTTGCAGAAAACCCAAAGTTGTAGGTTTTGCACTTAACTGAGTTTTAAGCTACAGAATTGTTATCGATATTATCTTTTATTTGAAAAGATGATGTGTTGGGAGTACTTTAAATAAGTTTGTGGTTCTTGTGGAGACTCCAGATGATTCTCTGCTTTTGGTACTTTGTAGAATTTTAAAATTCAACTGTTTTTACCACAAATCAACACATATTGTTTATTTTTACATAATTATTTGCGAATGAAACTACAAAGCATTTTCTTTCTGGCTGTGGTCATGAGATGAGCTTGGATTGTCTACAGAATTGAGGGAAGAGCATTTGTAGTGATGTGTTCTCCTTCAATTCCTGTCCAATCACTTTTTGCATTTGTTAGGGATCCTTCCTTGACTTTATTCCTGTCCTCAAATAAGTCTAATCAGGGACTCTAACCTAATATTGGAGAGTGAGAGATAAAATAGACAGGTCAGGGACATGAGTATTAAAGACTTTAAATAAATCAGGGACTTAAATCCGGCCAGACTGGCATTGTTTGCAGTGATTTCCAAATTAGCCTGTGAAAAACGACTCTCGGGATTATCGCGATATATTGTAACGAAGCTGTTAAGGTTTTAGAATGTTGTGAAGGTTTGTGGAAGTCGATAGTTTGCTGTTCGTTGACAGATGGTTGATCAGTGAAAGTTTTGGGTCGAGATTATAAAAGGAGATTGTTTAAGATGTGTAATAGTATAGATAAGATGGACGATCCGTCTTCTTCACTGGTGAAACTATGTGAATAGTATCCGGATAAATCTGAAAGCCTGCGTGAAGTTTCTGGCGCCTTAAATAAAAAATTAGGTGATGGACATTGGCCACTAGGCAGCCTCAACAGTAATTAATTCGTTAAATCAGCCCAGCGATGAAACATGGGCTCGAAAAAAGAAATGAAAAAATTGATTGGACTGTGGCGACAATTTTGCGACGAAAGCCACAAACAATTGGTATTAAATTCATGGCTGGAGCCTGCCACCAAATTGGGAATTGAACTGACTGACGATGGTACCATAAAATTAATTGAGGTCCTCAAAAACAAATGTACTCAACTCAAATGTCAACAGGAACAAAAAGTGATTGGTGTTCCTATTGGCTCCTCGCACCCCTAAGCAGAAGTTGCGTTTAAAAAGCTCGGAGGTTTGAGTCCCCCAGTGGCAGGAAAAGTGAAAAAAAAATCTGGAGGTTCGCGATAAAAAATATATAAGTCTGGAGGAATTAGTATAAGACTGGTAAAGTAGAATAAGTATTCGGCTATAAGTATAGGATAAGTACAGTGTCTGTCTGTCTCAAACTCTCTGCCTTAGACCGGTTTTTAAGAGGGAAATCCCCGCACGAAGGTCGGGACTGTGAAGTGGGTGTTGAGACCAAGGACACTGGTGTAGTAGATAGAAATAAGCAACAATGTAAAAGCGCTAAAAATTGGTTAAACCTCGGATAAATCCAGGACTGGTGTTCCTCTACATCGAATGTGCCGAGGTAATTCTGAGGATAGGAAGCGAATCAGACGTCTGTCGGCACGCCTTAATAATAAATTAGGGAATGAAATTTGGCCAATAGGGGGAACCTGAGATGTAGATAAATACATAAAAGTGAAAGAAGCAATTTGAAAATGCAATTCAGGGACAAAATTGAAGAACTTTAATATCCATGTAGAGAAAAACTGCTGAGGAAATAACGAACAAATCTAAACTGGCGAGTTGGGAGAATAATGCATGTCGAAGAGGGATTAGAGTATGTGATTATGAGGGAAGCTTTAAATCGTGGGATGCATTGAAGGAGCAGTATGGGGAGTAAAGCAGAACAGGAAATGCGGAATAAAGAATTAGGAGTAAAACACCAGACTGAATTACCGTACGGAAATAAAAAGGAGGTGCCTCCTGACATATCTGTCTTGCTGATGTTGTTCCAAAGTAATGACATAAATGAGTAAGACAAGCAGGACTGGAGAAGGAAGTAGGCTACTTAAAATAAAGTGTTACATGCAATGCAGATTATGTGGTACATTAGAACATGCAGAGATTCTGCCAATACAGATCTGATGAATTGGTTTAAACTCCCTGTTAACAATGCAGAGATTTAGCTGGGTTAGAAGTGCCTTATAATACAGTATCAAGGGGCTATTTCCTAGCAGAAGTTGTTTTAAAAGAATACAGTAACCCTCCTTTGGTTGCCCACGTCGGGGTACTGGAGGAATACAGTTCCTTCATGTAGTCATTTTCAGATTAAACATCAGTAATGCATTTGTGCTGTTGTCTGGCACACCACATTTTAGTTACAGCCATAAGATAAAGAATACAAACCCACGGCTTGTACAGACCATATGTCCTGTCGTACAAGGCTTAAAACTAAACAGAGAAACAGGAGACTGAATACAGAACAGACTGTGGACAAAAGGAGGGAGGGCAGGATTCTTCTAAAACTCACAGGGGAGGCCTTAAAAAAAAGCCTCCTCAGGTACTCCCATCCAGAATTCCCTGTATGTTAAAACCCTTGTCCAGGCAATCCTCTTCCCTAAACAATTGGCTATTATCAAATGCGCTGCCCATGCCTCCTGTATTTATTTAGGGTAATGCTTGGGTTGATCAGGCTGCCACAGATCAAACTTTTATTGTGCCCTCTATGAGCAAGCAGATCATAAATTGCTTACCTCCTTCCAACATCTCAAGCATGCCAGATATTGTCACTGTTCAGTGTTTACAGGGGGTCGCCCCTGACTCTGAAAAACAATTATGGAAGGCGCGTGGGTGTTGGCGCTCTGCGTCAAAAGGCCTCTGGGTCATTCCACTTGGCCAAGTGTGTATACCTGATGCTTTGTTATCAATGCTTATTGACTGGTCAAGGAGTGCGGTGCGTAACAGGAAACACTCTTGCCAGGTAGTCTATTTAAGAGCATTAGCTTGATTTTATTGAATTGCCACGTGTACATTGCTATAGGTATTGTCTTGTTACTGTTGATGTATTTAGTAGAAGAATCGAGGCCTTCCCAACCACTCATAATGAAGCCTCGACGGTGGTAAAATTACTACTGACAGAAATCATACCAAGATTCGGGGTACCTCGACAGATTAGTTCAGACAATGGCCTCCACTTTATTGGGGATATTGACGATGAAATATGTGCTCATTTTGGGATCTGCCGCCAACTTCATTGTGCGTATCACCCTCAGACTGCGGGGCTTGTAGAACGCTGTAACCAAACTTAAAAAAACTAAACTTGCCAAATTGACTTCTGTGACCAGTCTCTCCTGGGTTCAATTGTTGCCTCTGGTCTTATTCCACCTGCGTTGCACTCCCATGGGCAAAACTCGCTTGTCCCCAGCCGAAATCATTTACTGTTGAGCTTTCCGGGGATGATGCCCTTTCCCCTGTTCATTTCTACCACGTGACTGAAGACATCCTCCTGTATTCTTACTTCAACTAAAATTTTGTGAGGTCTTCACTCCCAGTCCTTGCTGCCTATGAGAAGCTCCCCTCCCTGACACTGTTCCAACTGTTGAACCCAGCTCCTTCGTTCTCATCAAGAATTGGATGCGCCGCGGCCTCCAACCTCGATGGGAAGTCCCCTTCCAGGTTCCCCTCACCACCCCTACTGCTGCTAAGGTCGCTGGGCGCTCCGCCTGGGTTCACTTCCATCATTGCAATGTCATCGGTCTAGCCCCTTCCGAAGCGGGGAGATGAAGGAGATGGAGACGATGAGGGACTGGGGAAGGAACCAGAATCAGTTGGTTACAGACCAGACTCCTAAGATACAACCAAAACTGCATGTTTCGAATAATAATTCTTCTTTTGTTTTAGATATCCTACTCCTTGCCCCAGGACGACCAGAAGGAATCTCCCGGCCATTCTAGATTCTCCTGCCAACACCAACAGCTGCCAAAGTCCAGAGGACAGAGCCGCTGGATTCACCTGAGTGATTGTAAACGATGGGCCCCCGCAAAAGGATTAAAGCCTGCTATTGGGCTTTCCATTGTCATGGCTGCCTTTACAGCATTAAGCCAAAAGGACAATTTGTTTTTTATGGCTCATATCCTTTTATGTGGAAACCGCACTGTGTGTCACCCACTTGCCCTGTCAGTAGAGGCGTTATTTGCAACCACCCCTGGATGGACGCCCTTTGACTTATACACGACTGACACGTCTAACACCTCTTGCATAGGCCAGACAAAGTATTCACGGGAGATGTGTAGAGCTGATAAACTGAAACAGGACAGAGTCCCCCAATTGTTCGAACCTGCTAAGTTACCAGCTTTGCTTTTCAGGACAGGGATGGGGATGCGTATACGCTCCAGTCCCCAGTGGCACCTCCTGTGCGCAGATGCAGTGCTCCCGCCAACAAAGGCCTGTTTACATGCACTTGCGATGAACAAAGATGTCTCAACATAACTGCCGGTAGACAGTTTAATTGTGGCCAATGTAATGGGACACATGTCAGTTCAGCCACCTGGACGTATCTGTTTGATACCGACCAACTGGTGGGGTCAGGCAGAGACTCCAGCCAGCCGGAGAACTGGTGGTACAAACAATTCACACAGGAAAATAATCAGGAGGTCAAATGCTATTGAGCTAAGAAAGGCTTTGTGTTCCTCCTTAATGGGATATACACAACAGCCACCCCGACCCTTCCAGTCCTCTTTGCAGTTGGTACTATCGGATCACTTACTGTCCCATGTCCCCAGTGAGGACATACCCACAGGAAGATTGTAACCTGAGCCATTAGCGCAAAATTTTGTGCAGATTGGGAGGACACCAGTCACACTGGGGCCCTCGCTTGGCTACGGGTTCCTCGGATCCCGGTCTCTAGGGGGATCACCGGGAGTCATTAGTGTTAAAAATAAGAGCTACCTTATTTATGGATTAACCATCCTCTTCCTTGGAGTCAGAGGAGTATTGGCAGGCCTTGGTGTCCATCCGCTTGGACTGACCTAATCTGTGCTCTCCTGCCCTATGGTGTGGTCACGGAATGACCAAAGCAGGAAGATAAGAATCTGAAACTTGGATACAGGCACAAGATGGCTTCTCGGTGCAAGTTAGCAACAAAATGGCTTCTAGCCTGGGAACTGTAAATTCTGCTAGAGCTGCTCTTTTAGCCTAGGAACTCTGAGATTTGCTGGAGCTACATAAATAATGCAGTAATGATAAGATAATGTAGTACTATCTATTCTAGCTGACCTTCAGTACAAATGTTATGGCACTATATGGTGAGACAAAAGTAACCTAGACATGGTGACATAAGTTGTTTACCAGTATTGGATGATGTAACTGTCAATGAAGCAACGTCATGTATTGACTGGTAATTGTTTGAAAACACGATGCAATCACGCCAAGTACCCTGCTTTAAGAAAAGTATAAAAAATGTCTTTGTATTAACCCGTGGTGTGCAGCTCCTCCGAGGAATCTGGAAGTGCTCAACTTCTGTGTTTTCCAGATGATCTGTACCCGGCCGATTGAAGAAATACAGTGTAAAGCCTCAAACAGCCAGACCGACTGCGAGCGTTCATTGACTGAGCACGGAATAGAGAGACCCCACCGGGGGTCTAGACTTGCACAATCAAAAGTTCTAAATCAGTTCTGTGTAGTCTTTACAGAGGGGAATAAAACTAGAATCTTGACATTTCTTAGAAATTCTCTACAACTCCAAAATGCAAAAGCATTTTCAACTTACATGGGAAGCTATTTATGTTTATTTTGAGGTGCCAAGAGGGTCTGACAACTGAACCAACACTTGTTATAGTTTGGCAGAAAGTCCTTAGATGACAGTCTTTCTCCACTGCACCTTGGTAGCCGCTGCCCCAAATTTTGAGGGTCCTTCAGCAAGTAGTCCTGGACCTTGGAATGTGCCAGTCTGCAACACTTGGTTGAAGTCAACTCTTTATTTACCCTGGAAGACCAACAAGCAGTCAACAATAGTGTCCTTCACCATGTTGATGGTCCTCCAGATGCAGTTGATGTTTGTTTCGATATATGTCTCAGGCAATGGCCTGTAGAGCACAGACTACTGCATAATGGAGGTGCTTGGGACAACGACAAAAGTCATTGCATCTTTCTCCAGACCTTCTTTGCAAAGGCATGATCTATAAGGAGCTATGTGACACTCTGTTAACTAGTGAAGCCGCTTCAAGGGCAGCGTGCAATAGCACACGAGAGATGAGGCATGAATGAATGATCTGATGGGCAGTGCCATTCTCACCGCCAGCCAAGCTATGACTTGGTGCTTGTTAGAAAGCTCTGATGATGAGATATTTTACATAACATCTTTGAGAGTCCACTTTGGGAACCTCCCAAGAAAGAATCCACCCTTTCCTTTTCCATTACGTGGTCTTGAGGACATTCCGTGCTGACGACTTCCGATGGACTTGTGGTCAAAGGTGTTTTTCTTCTATGCAAATTTTTCCATGAAAGGTGATATAGAATAGTCCAGCTACTTGGAGTATTCCAGGGCTGTGAGGCCAGATCCATCCTCTACGACACCAGAAACTGGTAGAACCCCAGTGCTTAGTGATACTTGTCTATCAAGGGTCTACACACTACTTGATCGAACTACACAAAGGACAGCATAAGGGGGGCATTGGACACATCTTCTCTCCCCTGCTTCAAATCCATATCTCCCTATGGACATGGTCTAATGAAGTGGTACAATGGCTCAGTGGTTAGCACTGCTGCCTCACAGCACCAGGGACTCGGGTTCAACTCCACCCACGGGGTGATTGACTGCGTGGAGTTCGCACATTCTCTCCATGTCTGTGTGGGTTTCCTTTGGGTCCTCTCGCTGCCTCCCACAGTTCAAAGACATGCAGGTTAAGTGGATTGGCCATGCTAAATTATCCATAGTATTCAGGGAGGTGTAGATTAGGTGGGATGCTCTGAAGGTTGGTATGACTTGCTGGGCCAACAGGTCTGTTTCTGCACTGTAGGGATTCTATGATAATTCTTTACTGTTTGCATCACATGTATACAGGGTGGTTAAAAAGGCATTTGACACACTTGTCTTCATTGCTCAGTCCTTTGATTTTCTGAGTTGGGACATTTTGTTGAGGTAGTACAGGACGTTAGCCAGGCCTGTTCTGGAATGCTGTGTCCAGTTCTGGTCTCTCAGTTTTAGGAAGGATATTATCAAGCTGGAGAGGGCTCAGAAGAGATTTACGAGGACGTTGCTGGGCATGGAAGGTTTGAGTTATGAGGAAAGAATGGATAGACTTGGACTTTTGTTGCTGGAACATAGGAGGTTGAGAGCTGACCTGACAGAAGTTTATAAAATAATGAGAAGGACAGATAGAGTTGTTGATTGTTTTTTTTCCTCTAAGATGAGAAATTTCAAGACTAGGGGACACATTTTTAAGGTGAGAGGAGAGAGATTTTTAAAAAAGATAGAAAGCAAGTTTTTTACACAGAAGATGGTCCGCATGTGGAATGAACTTCCTGAGCAAATGGCAGATGTGGGTAAAATTATAATGTTTAAAAGATATTTGGAGAATATATGAATAGGAGAGGTTTGGAGGGATGTGGACCAGGGGCAGGCAGGTGTGACTAGTTTAGCTTAGGATTATGTTTGGCATGGATTGGTTTGACTGCAGAGTTGCTTCCCTCTATGGAAGAAGAAAATTCTCCTCACCTCTGCCCTTAAAGGGTCAACTTAATCTTAAAATAGTGCTGCCACGTCCTGTGCTCAGCTATAGACCAGTGAGCCCTACCTCAGTTGTTGGATTATAGACCAGTGAGCCTTACATCAGTTGTTGGTAAAGTGTCGGAAAAAGTTATAAGGGATAGGATTTATAATCATCTAGAAAAGAATAAATTGATTAGGGACAGTCAGCACGGTTTTGTGAAGGGAAGGTTGTGCCTCACAAACCTTATTGAGTTCTTCGAGAAGGTGACCAAACAGGTAGATGAGAGTAAACCGGTTGATATGGTGTATATGGATTTCAGCAAGGCGTTCGATAAGGTTCCCCACAGTCGGCTATTGTACAAAATGCGGAGGAATGGGATTGTGGGAGATATAGCAGTTTGGATCGGAAATTGGCTTGCTGAAAGAAGACAGAAGGTAGTAGTTGATGGGAAATGTTCATCCTGGAGACCAGCTGCTAGTGGTGTACCGCAAGGGTCAGTGTTGGGTCCACTGCTGTTTGTCATTTTTATAAATGACCTGGATGAGGGCATAGAAGGATGGGTTAGTAAATTTGCAGACAACACTAAGGTCGGTGGAGCTGTGGATAGTGACAAAGGATGCTGTAGGTTGCAGAGAGACATAGATAAGCTGCAGAGCTGGGCTGAGAGGTGGCAAATAGAGTTTAATGCAGGTAAGTGTGAGGTGATGCACTTTGGTAGGAGTAACCAGAAGGCAAAGTACAGGGCTAATGGTAAGATTCTTAGCAGTGTAGATGAGCAGAGAGATCTCGGTGTCCATGTACACAGATCGTTCAAAGTTGCCACCCAGGTTGACAGGGCTGTTAAGAAGGCACACAGTGTTTTAGCTTTTATTAATAGAGAGATCGAGTTCTGGAACCAAGAGGTTATGGTGAAGCTGTACAAAACTCTGGTGCAGCCGCACTTGGAGTATTGTGTACAGTTCTGGTCACCGCATTATATGAAGGATGTGGAAGCTTTGGAAAGGGTGCAGAGGAGATTTACTAGGATGTTGCCTGGTACGGAGGGAAGGTCTTACGAGGAAAGGTTGAGGGACTTGAGGCTGTTTTCATTGGAGAGAAGAAGGTTGAGAGGTGACTTAATTGAAACATATAAAATAATCAGAGGGTTAGATAGGGTGAATAGGGAGAGCCTTTTTCCTAGGATGGTGACAGCGAGCACGAGGGGGCATAGCTTTAAATTGAGGGGTGAAAGATATAGGACAGATGTCAGAGGTAGTTTCTTTACTCAGAGAGTAGTAAGGGAATGGAACGCTTTGCCTGCAACGGTAGTAGATTCACCAACTTTAGGTACATTTAAGTCGTCATTGGGCAAGCATATGGACGTACATGGAGTAGTGTAGGTTAGATGGGCTTGAGATTGGTATGACAGGTCGGCACAACATCGAGGACCGAAAGGCCTGTACTGTGCTGCAATGTTCTATGTTCTATAAGAAGAAGCGTCCTTTCCAGATGCACCTTGTCAAGAACTGTTCACAATGTTATACACGTCAGTCAAATCACCTCTCACTTACCTAACTCCAGTGGAAAACAAGCCCAATCTGTGCAATGTTTCCTCATAAACCAATTCACCCATTCTGGGCTACCTCCACAAAGAATTTAAACATTCTGTGAGTACCAGTTGTAGCATTTCAGGATATGCTGACTCAATTACTATCCCTTATAAATGTTGTAAGCACTTTAACATCAAAACGCAATTTTAGTTTCCCTGCCTGCGCATCATGGAATCTGCTTCTCTGGACTGGCAGCTCGGCACTGATCCTCCCTCCTGTGCTCTGGGTCTGACTCCTCTCTAATAGTGAGAAAAGGTCTTACCGTAAATCACTACCAGCTTGTCCTCCAGCCCGCTGTGTTCCACCTGACAGGAATACTCAGCCTGATCCACCGGATCAAACTCCATCCATTTCCGGATCTGGTAGGTCCTGTCATGATTGGGTAAGATTCCAGTGGACAGTGTCTCATCAACCAATACTCCATCCCTCCACAGGGTCACCTCGATGGCTTGGGGGTAAAACCCAGTAACGAGACAGGACAGCTGGTTGGAATTGCCCAGACGGGTAAGGGACACGATGGGGGCAACTGAGGGAGAGAGGAAGAGGAGTGAGTGCAGGAGCATCAAGATAGAGAGAATGACTATTATTTTTCCCCTTATTCACTGAATGCCCCCCCCCCCGCCCCAGTTTACTCAGTTGCCCCTTACTCACCTACACTCAGTTCTCTCTGTCCATATTCCAGGTATTTCCTCAGCCACTCAACACACTCCACCTCCAAAAAATGCTTCCATTGCTGGTTGTTGAACTTATCCTGGTCCAAGTTGTTTTTGATGCTGTCCGCCCAGGGGACTTGGGTCACCCACACGACATGATCCTTATCGAAACTGATAATGCCTTGTCCATCCCACCCATATTGATTGACAGCACTCACCATCTCATTGTCCCTCAGATCACAACCGATCATCATCTGCAATGTGTGAATCCCTGTCAATCCGGAACACAATTAGAGACAGTCACAGTGGGAGACCAAGGCTATCAGACCCACAAACACTGCCAATCAGCTTCTGGATCCCCAATCCTGATCCACGCCTGATTTCTCCCCATTCCATCCCAAACCCCCTGACTATACAGGAAGATCTAGAGTGGTGGACAGCTGAGCACTCACCGTCTGTCTGGTTGGTCAGTGACATCACTATTGGAAAATAGTGTCTGAAAACATCCTCCCGCTTCTGAATGAGGAATAGTTTCCTTTTCCACAACTCAGGCCCCTCACTCTCCACCATCCACTGTTCCCGGGGGATTAGCTCTTTCCGATCACTGTCGTACATAACAAACTGGACCCCAT
The DNA here is from genome assembly GCF_030684315.1 of Stegostoma tigrinum. Taxonomy (NCBI): domain Eukaryota; kingdom Metazoa; phylum Chordata; class Chondrichthyes; order Orectolobiformes; family Stegostomatidae; genus Stegostoma; species Stegostoma tigrinum. Next base: position 11,065,201 of record NC_081387.1, read on the forward strand.
CCACATAACCAACAAGCACAAACTCTGGGAAACTGGGAATTGGAGTCATGCCAGTGGCAAAATACCGGACAGAGTGAGTGTCTGAAACACAGAGACAAAAACAGTGGGGCATGAATTCCTCAATATCAATCACAAAACTCCAAGTGAATACTGAGAGAGACCTCCCTTTACGTTCCATACCTCTGTTTATAAAGCCAGAATTCCATCCACATCTTTAACCATTTTCTGAACCATCTCCCCTCCCCCCACTGCATCCCAAAACCAGCCCAGCTCATCCCCGCCTGCCTAACCTGTTCTTTCTCTCACCTATCTCCTCCTCCCATCTCAAGCCGCACCCCCATTTCCTACCTACTAACCTCATCCCACCCCCTTGACCTGTCCCTCCTCCCCAGACTAACCTATCCCCTCCCTACCTCCCCCTCCATGCTCCCCTCTCCACCTATCTTCTCCTCTATCCATCTTCAGTCTGCCTCCCCCTCTCTTCCTATTTATTTCAGAGTCATCTCCCCATCCCCCTTTTCTGATGAAGGGTCTAGGCCCAAAACGTCAGCTTTTGTGCTCCTAAGATGCTGCTTGGCCTGTTGTATTCATCCAGCTCCACACTTTGTTATCTCGGATTCTCCACCATCTGCAGTTCCCATTATCTCCGACCAACATTTTTTGTTTATATTTATATTCCTGGTCTCTCTGATCCTGCATAGGGTTTAGAAATTAAAAGTTTACTTTGTCTTTTCACATTCTTCTTGTCAAAACATGTAATTCTCCACTGTTCTACATTAAACCTCATAGGGGACTTCTTGGCCCTTTCCACCAACAAATTTGAGTGCTTTTCTGAGGTTCAGCAACCAAGAATCTATGATCAGAAAAGATTAGGGCATTCTTTCCAGTTGGAAAGAACGCAACAAGATGAAAATGGCAGTTTCTGACAATGTTTGTAGACACAAGAAGAGTTTGATTTTCAAATGAATGCCATAATGTTCAGAAGAAAGGGTTGAGGCACAAACTTTCAGGCAGACCTAGTTGTTAACCTGCAGAGTCTATTATTTACTTAGCTGCTGGTAACAAACTGATTCAGAAGTTCAGAATATGTAATTAATGGTCTTGAAATCTAAAGAAATTTCTATCAAATGTAACTGGCCATCAACCGGATAATGGCTGGTCATTAATGAGCTTATTCATCGTCACATTGGAGTTTGCATCTCCCTGATCAATCCATTGAACCTGCCCTTGATTATCAATAGTTTTTGCATCCCTGGCAGAATAGGTCAGGGGCAGAGAACGGGGTCTGATCTCTTCTTGTTTCAATGTCTTTTTTCAGTATCTTCACACAATAACAGGTAAGAAACTGTCTTTCCTAAGTCACTCTGTAATCCACTGTAAAAAGCTTCACAACCATGATCACTTTGTAAGTCATATGATCTGTGGAAACCATTTTAAAATGCAGCAGTCAGTTTTTTTTTCAACAAGAGCGAAGTACCAATTTTAACACTTGCAATATCCTTCATGTTTCCATGGACATGAAAACATTCAAAGCTGAGTTAGATGGATTTTTGATGTACTTGGGGGTTAAAGGCTTTGGAGAATAGGCAGATAGCTAGAGATATTAAATGCAGATAGAGCTATATCCATGGAGAATGCACCTATTAATGCTGATTGACCATTCACCTCAAAGCTTTGTTTAGAGAGTTAAACAAGGCAGCTTGACACTCATTGGTCAATCCATTACGCTGAGAAAAGAGCCAAGAAATGCTGTTGAATTGAACTGTATTTTTAATCTCTTGCAATACTTCAGTTTTGTCCATGAAGGAACAATGTCATTCTAATTATTTTTGGAATTTGGAGCGCAAAATACAAGCAGGTGCCCAGTTACAAGGAAGGAACTTGAGCGAGAGGAGGATGAAAGAAGCATCCCTGGAAACATCTCTAGAGAAAAGCAAACAGATGTCAACAGATGTGGGACCCTCTTTCAGAAGAAACTGATTTCAAGGAACCTATGGTATGAAGGGACACAATTTTTCAAGAGCAGCTATTGGCCAGAAGGAGCCTGCCAAGTCTGCCAACGGGATTCAACACAAGGTTTGGGATCATCACCCATGCAAGCAGTCATAGAACCCACGATCAGTAACATGGAATTTCCTAGGTGCACAATCATATTCATTATGGAGTATTTGCTGGTGACCATTCATGATGATTGTCGGCAATTTCAGTAAGTAGTTTTCAATAATTTTCTCCAAAAGTCAATGTATCTTTCCTCAACAGTGATTAATCCAGCATTTGGCAAAGAGCAGGCCTTGGTGATGATTGTACTGTTGAGTTTTTGACAGATTTTTTTGTGTCGTCTGCAAAATTTTGATACATTACACTTGGTCCCCAACTCTAAATCATGTACATAAATGTAAACAGTTGCAGTGCCAACACTGATCCCTGAGATACACAATTAGTCATTGATCGCCAACAAGAAAAATGCCCATTTACTCCTCACCCTTTGATTTCTATTAGTTAACCAATCTTCCGTCCATGCTAATATCTTGGTCAGGTGTGCCAGTGGGCTGAGGAATGGCAGATCAAGTTTAATTTAGATAAATGTGAAGTGCTGCATTTGGAAAGGCAAATAAATCAGGGCAGGACATAAACACTAAATTGTAAGGTCATGAGAGTGTTGCTGAACAGAGACCTTGGAATGCAGTTCCCTGAAAGTGGAGCCACAGGTAGATAGGATAGTGAAGAAGGCGTTTGGTGTGTTTGCCTTTATTGGTCAGTGCAATAGGTATAGGAGTTGGGAGGTCATGTTGCAGCTGTACAGGACATTGGTCAGTTTTGGAATACTGCATTCAATTCTGGTCTCCCTGCGATAAGAAGGATACTGTGAAACTTGGAAGGGTTCAGAAAAGATTTACAAGAATGTTGCCAAAGATGTTGGAGGCTTTGAACTGTAGAGGGAGGCTGAACAGGCTGGAGCTATTTTCTCTGGAGTGTCAGATGCTGAAGGGTGACCTTATAGAGGCTTATAAAATCATGAGGGGCATAGATAGAGTGAATGGACAAACTCTTTTCTCCAGGGTATGGGAGTCCAAAACTAGAGGGCACAGGTTTAAGGTGACAGGGGAAAGATTTAAAAGGGACCCAAGGGGCAACTTTTCATGCAGATGATGGTGTGTGTATGGCATGCGTGGTGGAGACTGGTACAATTATAACATTTAAAAGTCATCTGGATGAGTATATGAATATGAAGGGTTTAGAGAGATATCGGCCAAATGCTGATAAATAGGACAACATTTATTTAGGATATCTGGTTGGCATGGATGAGTTGGACAGAAGGGTCTGTTTCCTTACCATACATCTCTATGACTCCAATACATTATGCATACACCTTTCTCTTTTCAGTAGTCTTTTGTGAAGCACCTTGTTGAATGCTTTCTAGAAATCCAGGTACAGAACATCCAGGCAGGGACCCATTGTCCACTGTGCTCATAATGTCCTCAAACAAGTACACTGTTCAAATCCCATTTTGCTGCCTTTGGCCCTTCCTGCACTTTTATACCTTGGCACCACAAGTACACATCTAAATCCTTCTTAAATGTTATTCAGGCTTCTGCCTGGACTACCCTTAATCGCAGTGAGTTCCAGATTCCTACTAGTCTCTGAGTGAAAATGTCCATTCAAAGGGGAACAGTTTCTTCCTGTCTACCCTGTCTATGTCCCTTATAATTTTATACATCTCAATCATGTCCCTCTCAGTTTTCTTTGCCGTAGGGAAAACAACCCCTGTATGTCCAATCTCGCTTCATAAGTGAAAGTCCATAGATCTGGTAAATCTTCTCTGCACCCTCTGCAGTTCAATCACATCCCTCCTATAATATGGCTTCCAGAAGTGGACATAGTACTCCAGCTGTGGGCTAAGTAATGAAATATACACTTGCAGCATCACCTCCTTTCACTTAAATTCTATACCTCAGTAAATAAAGCCAAGTATCTATAATGCCTTCTTAACCAGTTTATCCACCTATTCTGATATCTTAAAGGGGACTGGTGGGCATACACACAAGATCCCTCTGACTTTGATGTTGCCCGGGTCCCACCATTCATCATGTATTCCCTTGCTTTATCTTTCTAACTGTTAACTGCTTAAGTCATCCTGCTGCCAATCTTTTCAATGTAATGAACTCCAAGTTTGAACTGAATGTACTGCTGCTGTCTCTTCCCAGTCCTTCAGTACTAATGCTTGTCTCAGATTGTGCACTGTGCATTGAACTGATACTATCATCTCAGACTTTAAGTTGTGTTTTGCATTGCTGATGTTGTCTTCACATATGAGTTGGGTGCTGCACTGATGCTGTAGCTCTCATTCGGACAGTTATGTCCTTTTACTGTTGCTGTCCCTTCTATTCAGTTTCCTATACTGCTATCAGCCCTCCCAGTCTCTGAACTGTGTCCTGTACTGACACTTCCCTCACTTTTGTAATCTGTGTCCTGTGCTGATATGGTCCTCTCAGACTGTGAGCTGGGTCCTGCATTGATATAGACCCTAGAGGGGTGAGAGTTGTTGTCCTGTACTAATTCTATTTCTCTCTCTCTCTGTGTACTGCAATTGTACTGTCTAACTCATTTGCTGTAATATGTCCAGTACTCATACTGTCCCCTCAGGCTGTCAGCTTGTCCTGTGCAGATTCTGTCCCTCTCAGTCTCTGATCTGTCTTCTGTACTGATATTGTCTCATGTCTCATTTGTCTCAGTGTGAGCTGGTTTCCATATTACCCCTCACAGACTATGAGCAGTGTCCTGAAATGAAACTGTCCCTCTCAGTCTGGGAGCTCTACTCTGCACTGATGCTTCTTTATTCATTCACAGGATGACAACAGCGCTGGCTAGGAACCACTTATTGTCCATCCCTAATTGCCCAGAGGCCAATTAAGAGTCAGCCACATTGCTATGGGTCTGGAGCCACATGTGGGCCAGACTGACAGTTTCCTTCCCTAAAGGTCATTAGTGAACCAGATGGGTTTTTCCAACAATCGATTCATGGTCATCATTTGGGTCTTAATTCCAGATATTTGTTGAATTCAAATTCTGCCATCTGTGTGGTGAGATTCAAGCCCGAGTCCCCAGAATGTTAGCTGGGTCTCTGGATTAGCATTCCAATGATAATACCACTAGGCCATTGCATCCCCTTAGATACTGCTCCACTCAGTCAGTAATTGAGTCCTGTACTGAAACTGACACTTAGTTGGTGAGCTGGGATCAGTGCTAATTCTGTCCCTCTCATTCAGTGAGCTTGGACCAGTATTGATACTATCACTCTCTGTTTGTGAGATCATAGATCATACAATCCCTACAGTGTGGAAACAGGCCCTTCAGCCCAACAAGACCACACCAAACCTCAAAGCATCCCATCCAGACTCACCCTCCTATAGCCCACATAATCTACACATCCCTGAACGCTACAGGCCAATTTAGCACAGCCAATCCACCTAGCATGCATATTTTTGGACTGTTGGAGGAAACCAGAGCACCAGAGGAAACCCAGGCAGACATGAGGAGAATGTGCAAACTACACAAAGAGGACAGAATTGAACCTGGGTTCCTGGCACTGTGAGGCAGCAGTGCTAACTACTGAGCCACAGGGCCACCCCAAATGGGTGTCCTGTGCTGACGTTGTCCTCTCAGTATGTGATCTGTGTCCTGGACTGATATTGTGCCTCTCTGTCTGAGCGCTGTGTCCTGTACCGATAGTGTAGCTCTCATATGGTCATCTGGGGTAAGTACTGACTCAATCCCTCTCAGTCATTGAGCTTGGGCCTGTCCTGATACTTCAGTCTGAGGGCTGTGTCCCGTATTGATTGTATCTCATTTCAGTTTGTGAGCTGAGATCTGCAGTGATATTGCCCCCGCAGTTTGTGAGATGTGTTATCTATTAATTCTTTTGCACTCTGTGTCTTATATTGATACTGTCACTCTCAGTCAATGAGATTTGTCCTGATCTGACATAATTCCTCACTTTTAGTGGCCTGGGCCCTGTTCTGATACGGGTCCTCTCAAAGTGTAGATGTGCTCTGTCCTAATTTTATCATTCTCAGTCAGTGAGTTATGTCTTGGACCTGTACTATACTACTCACTTGACGTGATGTGTCTTGTACCCATATTGTCCCGTCAGACTGTGAGCATTGTCCTGAATAGTTTCTGTCCTTCAATCCTGTCTGGTATTAATACTGTCCCACTCAGTCTATAAGGTATGTCCTGTACTGGCACACTCACTGTCAACAGTGTCCTGTGCTGATACTATCCTTCTCCAACTCTGCTCTGTGTACTGTACTATTAGTGTCTCAATCCAGTCTATTGCCCCTATTGAGCCAAGTCCTGTATTGAATCTGTCGTATTCTGTCCATGTCCTGTCTTGGCACTGTCCGTCTCAGTCTGGAAGCTGTGTCCTTACTGAAAATACCCTTCCCAGTTTGTGAAAGTTATTGATGAACGTATCCCTCTCTGTCCATATCCTATATTGATACAGAGTCAATTCAATCTGTGAGTTGGGCCTGACAGTCCCAAGCATTCTGTGATTTGTGTCCACTATTGATTCTAGCCCTCGACTTCCATGTGCCATATTAATACTGCTCTGCTCTATCTGTAAATTATACTGACACTCCACCTTAGTCAGTGAGCTGTGTCCTATATCAATATCGCACCTCTCAGTCTGTGAGCAACATTCTACACTGGCAGTATTCCTCTCAGTCTGTGAGCAACGTTCCACACTGGCAGTACTCCTCTCAGTCTGTGAGCAACATTCTACACTGGCAGTATTCCTCTCAGGCTGTGAGCAACATTCTACACTGGCAGTATTCCTCTCAGTCTGTGAGCAACGTTCCACACTGGCAGTATTCCTCTCAGTCTGTGAGCAACATTCTACACTGGCAGTATTCCTCTCAGGCTGTGAGCACATTTCTACACTGGCAGTATTCCTCTCAGTCTGTGAGCACATTTCTACACTGGCAGTATTCCTCTCAGGCTGTGAGCAACATTCTACACTGGCAGTATTCCTCTCAGTCTGTGAGCAACATTCTACACTGGCAGTATTCCTCTCAGTCTGTGAGCACATTTCTACACTGGCAGTATTCCTCTCAGGCTGTGAGCAACATTCTACACTGGCAGTATTCCTCTCAGGCTGTGAGCAACATTCTACACTGGCAGTATTCCTCTCAGGCTGTGAGCAACATTCTACACTGGCAGTATTCCTCTCAGGCTGTGAGCAACATTCTACACTGGCAGTATTCCTCTCTGGCTGTGAGCAACATTCTACACTGGCAGTATTTCTCTCAGGCTGTGAGCAACATTCTACACTGACAGTATTCCTCTCAGGCTGTGAGCAACATTCTACACTGGCAGTATTCCTCTCAGTCTGTGAGCACATTTCTACACTGGCAGTATTCCTCTCAGGCTGTGAGCAACTTTCTACACTGGCAGTATTCCTCTCAGGCTGTGAGCAACATTCTACACTGGCAGTATTCCTCTCAGGCTGTGAGCTGTCTCTTGTGCTGACACTATCCCTCTCATTCTATGAGCTGTTTCCTGTATTGACACTGTTGCTCTCAGTCTGTGAGCTATCTCTTTTATTGGTGCTGTCACTCTCTATCTGTATGCCATTTCCTGAAATGATGCTGTCTCTCAGTCAGTGAGCTGTGTCCTGCACTGATACTAACCCCTTAGTCTGTAAGAACTGTTCTATACCTAATACTGTCATTTTTAGTCTGTGAGTATGACATGTTCTGATACTGTCCCTCTTTGTCTTTCAGCGGCTTCCTGTACTAACACCATTACAATGATACTTGAGCTCTCCGCTGTATGGCTGCTGTGTCTTCCCAAACCTTAGTGTTAATACTTGTTTTGGGCTGTGCAGTGTGCATTAAACTCTGAGCTGCGTCTTGCTCTGATCATGACATCTCCACATACAGGCTGTGCCCTACACTGACAATGTCACTCTCAGACTGGGAGCTATATAAGGTCCTGATTTTGTCCATCAAAGCCTAAGTCCTGTGCTGGTATTGTCCTGTAAGTCTGTAATCTGTGCCCTGGCCTGATACTGTACTTTTTGTTCTGTGAATTGTGCCCTGTACGGATTCCAGCCTTCTCATTCAGTGAGTTGTGTCCTATATTGTTACTGTCATTCTCAGTCTCTGAACTGTGTTTTGGACCGACACTGTTCCTCTCAGTCATTGAGACGTGACCCATGCTTTTATTGCCCTTTCAATCTGTAGGCTGGCTCCCGTAGTGATCTTGTCTCCAGCAGGCTGTGAGCAGTATACAGTATTGATTCTGTCCCTCTCTGTTCCTGTTCTACGTTGAAACTATCCCATTCAGTCTGTAAGCTTTTCATTGTCCTGAAACTGACCCAGTCAGTCTGTAGCCTACAGTCTCTTCTTGTCTGTGTCCTTGACCTCATTCCAAAACTGCCCATCTCACAACTTGGGCTATGGCCCATGCTAATACTGGCCCTCTCATTCACTGAACTGTGTACTGTATTAATCCTGTCTCATCTCAGTTCTTGACTTGTGTCCTGGACTCATACTGTTGTTCTCATTTGCAGTAACGTGCCTTATACTCATATTGTCACCTCAGGCTGTGAGCTGTGTTCAATGTTGAAGCTGTCACCATCTCCAAGCTGTGTCTTGCATTGATGTTGTCTCTCCTTGTCTTTGATTTGTGTACTAAACTCATGTTGCCTCATTCCTAACTATTGCCTCTAACAATCTGTGAGCTGTATCCTGCATTGAATCTGTCCCTTTCTGTCCACATCCTGTAATAAAACTGTCCCACTCAGTCTGTAAGCTGGAACATGTTCTGCATGGCTGCTGTCTGTTCCCAAACCTTAGTCTGTCAGTTGTGTTCTGTAAATCTAGATTCAGATTTAGGTTTTATGGTCAGGTGTCCTCAGGTGCAGGGTACAAGAGAACATTGAAAAGTTTACACTGTCACCACGCGCAGACCCATTTTAGGTGCAAGGAACCGAGACACAAATTCTTATTTAGAGAAGTAGAAAAATAAAGAAACAAGTTAAAAAGTAGTGACGGGCTCCCTCTCAGTATCTCCCGACTGTTGAGCTGCCCCTCTGCTCATATTAATTCTCAAAGTGGGATTCCATTGTGATACTGCCCAGAGGATTCTGCGAACGGTGCCTAGTGTTGATTCTGTCCCTCTTTGTTTGTAGCTTGTATTGATACTGTTCCTCTGAGTCCGTGAGACATGTCCCGCACTGCCAATGACCCAAGAGTTTTTTGACCTGGTACTGTACTTATACTGTCCATCTCAATCTCACGGATATGTCCCAAACTCAAACTGTCCTTATGAAGCTATGAGCTGTGTCATGCATTGGTACGGTCTTCTTCAGCCTGCTAGCTGTGTCCTGTACTGATGTGACCCTCTCAGATGATGGGCTGAGATCTGGACTGATTCTGTCCCTCTATATTTATAATCTGTGCGCTGCAATGAGATTGACCTTCTCAGGTGGTGAGTTAGGATCTGTACTCATCCTGTCCCTCTCAGCCTATGCCTGCTATCCTGTATCAGTTCTTTCCCTTTCAATCTGAGCTATGTTCTATACCGTAGAACAGTACAGGCCCTTTGGCCCACGGTGTTGTGCTGAATTTTTACACTAATCCTCAGGCCTGTCTAATCTCCACCTCTATCTTATACTATCATCCATATGTCTATCTAACAGCCGCTTAAATGCCCCAAATGAGACCGACTCCACTACCCTCTCCAGCAATGCCTTCCATGCCCCGATCACTCTCGAAGTAAAGAACCTACCTCTGACGACTCCCCTATATCTACCTCCACTCACTCTGCCCCCTCGTAAAAGCTACATCCACCCTAAGAAAATGTTTCTGGCTACCTCTGATCATTTTGGACACCTCTATCAAGTCACCTCTCATCCTTCCTCTTTCTAAAGAGAAAATCCCTAGTTCTCTCAAACTTTCCTCGTGAGACCTTCCCTCCATTGTAGGCAACATCCTGGTAAATCTCCTCTGCACCTTTTCCAATGCTTCCACATGTTTCCAGTAATGAGGTGACCAGAACTGGACACAATACAGTACTGTCACAATGGCGGAGTGGACTTGATGGGCCGAATGGCCTTACTTCCACTCCTACGTCTTATGGTCTTAATATTCCAGATGTGGCCGAACCAGGGTTTTGTATAGCTGGAGCATAACTTCCCAACCTTGAACTCAATCCCTCTATTACTGAAAGCTAACACAGCATACACCTTCTTAACAACTCTATCCACCTCGGTGGAAGCTTTCAGGGAACTGTGGACATGAATCCCAAGATCCCTCTGCTCCTCCACACTGCCAAGAATCTTTCCGTTAACCCTGTATTCTGCTTTCAATTTTGTCCTTCCAAAATGAATCACGTCACATTTGTCAGCGTTAAAATCCATCTGCCACTTCTCAGCCCAGCTCTGCATCCTATCGATGTCCATTTGTAGCCTAGAACAGCCCTCTGCACGATCCACAGCTCGACGCACCTTTGTATCATCTGCGAACTCACTAATCCACTCTTCCACTCCTACATCCAAATCACTTACAAAAATCACAAATAGAAGAGGACCCAGAACAGATCCTTGTGGTACACCACTCGTAACTGAGCACCGTACTGAATATTTTCCGTCCACTACCACCCTTTCTCTTCTAAGGGTCAGCTAATTCTGAATCCAATCTGCCACATTTCCCCCTATCCCATGCCTCCTTATCCTCTGCATGAGCCTACCATGGGGAACCTTATCAAATGCCTCACTTAAGTCATGTATACCGCATCCACTGCTCTACCTTCATCCACGTGTTTGGTCACCTCTTCGAAGAATTCAATAAGGTTTACGAGGCATGATCTACCCCTCACAAATCCATGCTGACTATCACGAATCAAACTGTGCCTTTTCAAGTGATCACAAATCCTATCTCTCAGAGCCAGTTCCAATAATTTGCCCACCACTGATGTGAAACAAACTGGCCTGTAATTCCTGGGGTTAACCCTATTCCCTTTTTGAACAAGGGAATGATGTTTGCCTCTCTCCAACCTTCTAGTAGTATACCCATGGACAGTGAGGATGAACAGATCACCAAAGGCCCTGCAATGTTTTCCCTCACTTCCCACAGAATCGTTGGATAAATCCCATCAGGCTTGGGGGACTTATCTATCTTCAAGTCTCTCAAAATTCCTAGTGCATCTTCCTTACTAACATTGACCTCATCAAGCCTATCAACCTGTTTCACACTGTTCTTCTATACAACTAGGTCCCTCTCAGTTGTGAATATTGAAGAAAAGTACTCATTAAGGACCTGTCCTATCTCTTTAGGCTCAGTGCACAAATTCCCTTTACAATCCTAGATTGGCCCTACCCTTTCTCCGGTCATTCTCTTATTCCTCACGTACATGTAAGAAGCTTTGGAGTTTTCCTTGGTCCTATCTGCCAAGGTTTTCTCATGCCCCCTTACAGCTCTCCTAAGCCCTTTCTTCAGTTCCTTCCTGGATAACCTATATCCCTCTAGAGCCTTTTCCATTCCTTGTTTCCTAAACCTTACATAAGCCTCCTTCTTCCTCTTAACCAGTCTTTTGACCTCTCTTGAGAACCAAGGCTCCCTCACTCGACCACATCTTCCCTGCCTGCTAGGGACAAACATATCGAGTACACGCAGTATGCACTCCTTAAACAATCTCCACGTTTCAATAGTGCTCTTCCCTGACAGCATCTGTTCCCAATTTATGTTGCCCAGTTCTTGCCTAACAGAATTGTAATTATCCTCCCCCCAATTATAAACCTTGCCCTGATGTATGTACCTTTTCTTTTCCATGACTATTGTAAAAGTAACAGAGTTAAGATTTTTTTCTGAAGAAGGTCTAGGCATGAAACAGTGACAATGGGAACTGCAGATGCTGGAGAATCCAGGATAATAAAATGTGAGGCTGGATGAACACAGCAGGCCCAGCAGCATCTCAGGAGCACAAAAGCTGACGTTTCAGGCCTAGACCCTTCATCAGAGAGGGGGATGAGGAGAGGGTTCTGGAATAAATAGGGAGAGAGGGGGAGGCAGACCAAAGATGGAGAGAAAAGAAGATAGGTGGAGAGGAGAGTATAGGTGGGGAGGTAGTGAGGGGATAGGTCAGTCCAGGGAAGACGGACAGGTCAAGGAGGTGGGAGGAGGTTAGTAGGTAGGAAATGGAGGTAGGGCTTGAGGTGGGAGGAGGGGATGGGTGAGAGGAAGAACAGGTTAGGGAAGCGGAGCCGTGCTGGGCTGGTTTTGGGATGCAGTTGCGGGGAGGGGAAGAGCTGGGCTGGTTTTGTGATGCATTGGGGGGAGGGGTCGAACTGGGCTGGTTTTGGGATGCTGTGGAGGAAGGGGAGATTTTGAAGCTTGTGAAGTCCACGTTGATACCATTGCGCTGCAGGGTTCCCAAGCAGAATATGAGTTACTGTTCCTGCAACCTTCGGGTGGCATCATTGTGGCACTGCAGGAGGCCCAAGATGGACATGTCATCTGAGGAATGGGAGGGGGAGTTAAAATGGTTTGCGACTGGGAGGTGCAGTTGTTTATTGCGAACCGAGCGGAGGTGTTCTGCAAAGCAGTCCCCAAGTCTCCGCTTGGTTTCCCCAATGTAGAGGAAGCCACACACAGTATACTACATTGGCAGATGTGCAGGTGAACATCTGCTTAATATGGAAGGTCATCTTGGGGCCTGGGATGGGGGTGAGGGAGGAGGTGTGGGGGCAAGTGTAGCGCTTCCTGCAGTTGCAGGAGAAGGTGCCGGGTGTGGTGGGCTTGGAGGGGAGTGTGGAGCGGAAAAGGGAGTCACGGAAAGAGTGGTCCCTCTGGAAAGCAAACAAGGGTGGGGATGGAAAAATAGGGTCGGATTGTAGATGGCGGAAGTGTCGGAGGATGATGCGTTTTATCCGGAGGTTGGTGGGGTGGTATGTGAGAACGAGGGGGATCCTCTGGGGGCAGTTGTGGCGGGGGCGGGGTGTGAGCGATGTGTTGCGGGAAATGCGAGAGATGCACTCAAGAGCGTTCTCGACCACTGCAGGGGGAAAGTTGTGTTCCTTGAAGAACGTGGACATCTGGGATGTGTGGGAGTGAAAGCCCCATCCTGGGAGCAGATACGGCGGAGGTGGAGGAATTGGGAATAGGGGATGCAATTTTTCCAGGAGGGTGGGTGGGAGGAGGTGTATTCTAGGTAGCTGTGGGAGTCAGTGGGCTTGAAATGGACATCAGTTTCTAGCTGGTTACCTGAGATGGAGACTGAGAGGTCCAGGAAGGTGAGGGATATGCTGGAGATGGCCCAGGTGAACTTGAGGTTGGGGTGGAAGGTGTTGGTGAAGTGGATGAACTGTTCGAGCTCCTCTGAGGAGCAAGAGGTGGCGCCGATACAGTCATCAATGGAACAGAGGAAGAGGTGGGGTTTGGGGCCTGTGTAGGTGCGGAAGAGGGACTGTTCCACATAACCTACAAAGAGGCAGGCATAGCTTGCGCCCGTGCAGGTACCCATGGCCACCACCTTTGTCTGTAGGAAGTGGGAGGAGTCGAAAGAGGAGTTGTTGAGGGTGAGGACGAGTTCGGCTTGGCGGATGAGGGTGTCGGTGGAGGGGGACTGGTCTGGCATGCGGGACAATGTCAGCTTTCCTGCTCCTCTGATGCTGCTTGGCCTGCTGTATTCATCCAGCTCTCCACCAGACTATGTAGACAGATCATTCTTGAACTGCCTTTCAGTCGCTGCTCTACTAGCCCTGACTGGCAATGCCATTCCCCCGCTTCTTTTTCCACCTCCCTATTTCTTTTAAAGCATCTAAATCTCGGAACTTCCAACAACCATTCCTATCCCTGAGTTACCCAAGTTTCTGTAATGGACCACAGCTGTCGCTCTCGGTCTGTGAGCTCTATTCTGAACTGACACTGTCTGTTTCAGCCTTTGAGCTGTGTCCAGTTACTGAGACTGTCCCTCTAACTCTGTGAGCTGTGACCTGCACTGACACTGTCCCTCCCCACTCCAGTGCGCGAGCTATATCCTATATATATATTGCGCCTCTCAATCTGTGAGCCATGTCTTATACTAACACTGACCTCTCAGTCTCTCGTGACCTGTATTGACACTGACCTCGCAGTCTGTGAGCTGTGTCCTGTATTGACACTGTCACTCTTGGTCGGTGAACTGTGTTCTGTAATCACATGCTGCCAATCAGTGAGCTCTCCCTCTCCACATATTAATTCTGAATGCTTCTTCAGATATCTTTTCTTGAATGTCTGTGCAGCAGAGCTGAAATCTGATTCTTTCCTCAAACACCCTGTAAGTTGATTAGGCTTGCAAAATGCAGTTGATGCCAAACTTAGTTAGCAAGCCAAGCCTCCAACAGAATACAGACAAATGGCATTCTCGATCATTCTTTTCTTCCTGTTTTACTTGTTGGACCTGTTTTTGCCACCACACCCCTTGTGGGTTCAACAGAAAAAACCTATTGTGATGAACACATTCCTCATCTTGTGTTGCTGGGGTGTCAACCATCTCATTGGATTGTGTATGCAATACTACCTTTGGCATTCTGCATATATTGTGTTTCAGTGAGCCACATTATTGATACTGTCTCTCTCAGTCTGAAATATGCCCTATACTGATGCTGTCCCCCTCAAACTGTGATAACAAAGTGTGTAGCTGGATGAACACAGCAGGCCACGCAGCATCTCAGGAGCACAAAAGCTGACGTTTCAGGCCTAGGCCCTCAAACTGTGAGTTGTGTCCTGAACTAATATTGACCCTGATACCCAGTGAGCCATGTCCTCCAATGTCCTATCTTGTACTCATACTGCTGTTTCAGTCTGTGAGGTGTGTCCTATACTGACACAGTCATTGTCAAGCCGAGAGCTTTATCCTGTACAGCTATTGCCCTACTTGTCTGTCATCTGTGCCTTGTACTGGTACTGGCTCTCTCAGATGTGAGCTGGGACCTGCACTGATTCTGTCCTTCTCAGTTAGGGAGATGTGCCCAGTACCAACACTGTACCTGTCAGTCTGCAAGATGGATCTTGTGCTGATACTGTCCGTCTCACTCTCTGCATTACGTCCAATATTCGTACTGACTCTCCGAGGCTATCAGCCATGTCTTGTATTGTTTCTATCCCTCTTGGTACAGGACATGGACTGACAATGTCTTACTCAGTCTGTAAGCTGCATCCTTCACTGATATTGGCCCCTTCAATCTCTGAGTTGTGTCTGTACCGATACTGTCCCTCTCAGTCTGTAAACTGTGTGTTCCGTAGTAATGTGCTTCTTCTCAGTATCTCCCCATTGCTGAGATCTGACTCTACGTGTTAATTCTCAACAGTCTCTCACAAATTGTACTCTGGATTCTCTGTGAAGCAAAGCTGAAACTTGATTCTAGCATCAGAGAGTGGTGACTCTTTGTGAATAGCGTGCAAAACAGTACTTTTTGCTATATTTCAGTACATATGACTATAAATCTAATCTAATCAAAATTTATTTTGTTTGTGAGTTGCAATTGATGCCAAAGTAGGTTGAGAAACCAAGCCTCCAACACAATACTGACAAATGATATTGTCAATCATTCTTTTCTTCCTGCTGTACCTGTTGGGCATGGTATGTGCCTATGCACTTCTTGTGAGCTTAATATAGAATCTAATGTCGTGAAAAAATTCCTAACCATGTGCTGTAAATATGTCAATCATATCTCTGGATTGTGTATCCAGTACTACCAGTAGCATGCCTGCACGTTTTGTGTCTCATAGGTAAACTACACTTTTCACAGTCGGAATCTCTGTATCCACAATCATTACTCAATCTTTCCTACCTAATATGGAGTACAATGGTTCATGGTCAGTCTCTCTGAGCACTTTAAGCTAAGGAAATTAATAAGACTATGAGGCAGCCTTGATCAGTTTATCTCCTGGAAGAATATTTGTTCTTCTCCCCAGCCAGTCCCTTCTAACATCAGTGTTTTGGATGGAACTTAATTCTGTCAGCGTTAACAATTTCAGAAACAAACACCCTTTACAAAACGAGTCAAATGTGTGATGGAATACTTCCCACTTGTCTGGAAACCCACCTACCTATAGCCCACCAAATCTGCACTTCCCAGAACACCTTGGGAAATTTAGCATGGCAAATCCGTCTAATCTGCATATCTTCGGACTGTGGGAGGAAACCAGACCACTGGGAGGAAACCCACGCAGACACAGGGAGAACGTGCAAACTCCACACGGACAGTAACCTGAGGGTGGAATCAGACCCGGCCCCTGGTGCAGTGAGGCAGAAGTGCTAACCACTGAGCCACCGTGCTACCCCAAAGTAGCAATTGCAGCATCCCCAGCTGGGCTCGAACCACCATCCTTTCAGTTAATAGCAGAACCCGCTAACCACTTGCGCCACAGAGATGGACATCTCATGTGCTTATTATTATGCAACAGATAGATTTGGAAATTTTGTGCTGAGTTCTAATGTATGACTATTGGAAGAAGTATTCAGAAGCATAGAAAAATGTTGTGTGAGTCAGAAACCAATCATAATTAAACAATATCTGAGTTAATCAATGACTCTTCGACAGTTAGACTAATTGGAGATAACTAAATATGAATCAATTAGGTAAAATAAGCCTTTCAAAGATATTTTATTAACCCATTTGTAGTGATTGTAACAGCTCGATTCACAGAATATGAATTCCCTGATTGGGGCTGTTAATCTTGTCCAATCTGGAATTCCTGGCTGACAGATAAAAATAGAAACAGATTTTGGCTAATACAGAGCATAAATACACCCAGATAGTGGAGGATGGTTTCACAGTCATATTCACAGTCAGGAAATTCCACCAATACCTTTAGAGACAAATTTGTAATAACAATGGATCAAAAGCCCCTGCTGGTTCTAATTAAAGAGAACAAGGCAGTGCAGCCCATAGCTTCAGGCCAAATTCTGAGTGTGTGAAGTTGGAACACCATTCAGGAGCCCAGTGGCAAATGTGGATGCGCTGAGTCACCTCCCACTGGCAGACACACCATTGGTGGTATCTCTGTGGGATAATAAATTTTTTGGGCACACTTCGAATTACTGCTGACAACATCAGACTTCGGATGGAGAAAGACCCATTCCTGGAAACACTGAGAAAACTGGTGGTGATGGGGGAAACCAAAGGGCCATCATAATCAGAATTGAAATCTCTTTTGGACATAGAGAACCTAGATCACAGTAGAGGATGGCATATTATAATGGGGAGCAGAAGTGATTGCTTGGAGCAAAGGTCGCTGCCAGATACTGGCTGAACTCCACCAGGGTCATTCAGCTGTTACCAAAATGAAGATGTTAGCCCGATATTTTGTCTGATGGCCTGGATTGGACGCCAGCATAGTTGGTGGACCAGATTGCCAACCAGGACAAAAGCTACCAGCAGCTCGCCCACAGTTGTGGAATTGGCCGGGTAAATCCTGAGCTTGGTTACAACTCAGCTATGCAGATCCTTAATGGGCTTAATGTTTTTAATTAATGTGGTCACCTACTCAAAGTGGTTGAACGTGAAAACATGGTGATGGAAAGATTGTGCCCATCTATTGTAAAACATGGACCCCTGGAGGTTTGGTCGTAGGGCCCTTTTACCAGCAAGAAATTTAAGCATGTCCTAAAAGCAAATGGTATTTTACATACAAGAATAGATTCACACCATTCATCATCCAGTAGTCCAGCAGAAACAGCAGCCCGAATGCTAAAAGCATGTTTAAAGAAACAGCCTGCAGCATCGATAGAAACCAAACTGTCCCAGCTCCTATTTGATTATATAACATTCATGCAACTACAAGAATAGCTCCAGCAGGGTTGCTGATGCAGAGAAGACTCCTCACCACGTTAAAACCGATCTTTTTGACTTGAGGGGGAGAGTGAAATGGCATCAGAATGGCAATGCCAGACACAAGACTCTGCTAAGCAAGAGAAACAGTTTACTTCAGGGGACGAAGCTTAGAGTAGAAACCATGGGAATGGTCCTGCATGGGCAAAAGCCATAGTAGGCATGTGGTCAGGTCTAAAGTTTGGGCAGGTGCGTCAGCCCTGACCACGCACAGGGACCATATGAATGCTGCTAACTCACAAAACAGTATGGGTCCAAAATGTGAGATAACAAGGTGTAGAGCTGGATGAACACGGCAGGCTAAGCAGCACCAGAGGAGCAGGAAAGCCGAGAGCCTTCTTCAGATTCTCCAGCATCTGCAGTTCCTACTATCTCTGGGTCCAAATTGTGCCTGGATCCTTCACAGATTTTCTGACTGATCCAGAACCCGTGGGTTCTCCCTCTCTGTCAAGTGTTGAAGCGATCTCAAAATCTGAAATGGACATGGTGGATGTCACTGCCGCAACACAGCACAAGGAAGAGAACACATTTCTTCCAAGATCCTCTAGGCTCGGGAGGTGTACTACTGCACCTTATATGTCGCACATATCTGTGGCAGGGTTGAAAAAAACTGTCCTGGTGTTAAAATGCCTCAGGAGGAGCTACAAAAAAAGAGAACCTGTCTATGTTCTCTGACTCAGAGGGTGAGGAATGTGGTGATTGTAAAGAGGTCAGCCAGGTGGACCTCAGTTAATATAAGTTCCCTGACTGGGACTGTTAATCTGGTCATATCGGGGATCCCTGGCTGACCGACAGAAACACCAGTGTCAGGCATCCTGTGTGTAACAACGGATCGATTGAAGGTGAAAACATGAAGTCAGATAAATCACAGCCCCATAAACCATTCTGACAGGAACATAGTCCAGAGTAACATCCCCAGTACAGAACAGCACTGTCGGCCCTTACACCCCAATGCCCACGGATTGAGGACTAATGCCCCAGCACCCAGCCTGGTTCTCCTCCCCTCACATCCCCATTACTTACCTGCAGAGAGCTCTCCACACAAAAGCCCCAGCACTATCAGTCCGATCATTTTGACATCATCTGGAAATTCGTGAGAAGTCATTTTCCAGCGGAGTGTCTCAATCTGTGAGCTGCGTCTGGACCGATATTAAAACTCTGCTCCTGTTCACTCAAACACCTTGATACCGTTTGGACTCAATCAAAATTAAAAGGCTCTTTACATAATAGACTCCGAAAGAAAATTGAAAATTCACTTCCCCAAGAATGCGAACAACCCAATCAGATAAATACTCCCAAACCTATCATCGGTTGCCGGGAGAATGAGCCGAGCTGCAAGTTGCCTTCGAGAAACTTTTTGGAACAGGCGGAGACAATTCAGTCTCTTGGACCTGCGTTTTACAACGTGCCGCAGGCTTTAGTTTTTCTGTGTTTAAACAGTCAAATCATATTAACTACATAAACAGTTCGATCAGATTTTCACTCTTCTATCTGATATGGAACTCAGCACACCAGAGCAAAACAAAACGGTGAAGAATCAAGTGCTGACAGGATGAGATTTGCCTCAGCAGATCCCCACAATCCCATTTTGTCATGAGTCTGATTCACTCTGCGTGAGATGAGAAACGGCTGAAACGGCAGCAGAGGCTACGGGTCCTGAAAATATCCTGGCAGCAATCCTGAGGACCTGTACTCCATAACTTTTCACATCCCTAGTCAGACAGCTATCATACACAGTAATGTGAAAATTGCTTCCAAGTGTGAGCTGTCCACAAAAGGCTGTACTATTCCAACACAGCCAGTTACCCACCAGAGCAATGTACTCTCCATTATCAGAAAATGATGGGAGTATGTCATTGACAGTGCTATCAATTTCACCAAAACTCAGCCTGGGTTTCGCTGGGGCCTGGTATTTCCTGACCACATTACAGCCTTGCTCCAAAGATGGATGCAAAATCTTATTACAACAGGTGATGTGAGACTGAATGCCCATCACACCAAATCAGCATTTGACTGAGCATGGCATCACAGAGCTCGAACAAAATAAGTCAATAGTAACCAGGGTGAAAAGTCTCCTCTGGATGGAGTCATAGCTTACACAAGGATTGTCTTTATTCGAGGTCAATCCTCTCTGCTCCAGGACAGCACTATAGGAAATGCACAGGGTGATGAATCTACTTGCTCACTAAGAAGTCTTTAATGCAATGAGAACAATGCAGCACTACTGTAATTTGCAGAACTAAATAACTTTAAAGGAGGGAGAATAATGCATTAAAGACTTCTAAGTGAGCAAGTAGATTCATCACCCTGTGCATTTCCTATAGTGCTGTCCTGGAGCAGAGAGGATTGATCTCCAACAAAGACAATCTTTGTGTAAGCTATGACTCCATCCAGAGGAGACTTTTCACCCTGGTTACTATTGACTTATTTTGTTCGGTATTTTTTGTGGTATGATGTGGAGGTGCCAGAGTTGGACCGGAGTGGACAAGATCAAAAAAACCAGGTTATAGACCAACAAGTTTGCTTGAAAACACAAGTTTTTGGAGACTCTTTCCTTCTTCAGATTTTTGTGAGAGAGAAAGCAAAAAGGCACAGAATTTGTAAGTAAAAGATCAAAGGCTCATACACTGGTGTGAATTGACCAGACCTAAGATGCTTTTAAATATTTAATCAGTTGGAAAGGAGATACAGCTTTTGATTCACTAATATGCAAATCCCCAAATTTCTGCCCATAGATAAGTAAAGATTTTATCAAAGAGGAGGTGACATCTCAGGTCAGATAATGCATGTGAGGTCTGAAGCCCTGTTTAGAATCTGCTTGTGTTTCGACTTATAGTCAGATTTATAAAGTAGGAATTTATAAAACGCCACATTGACTGACAGTCTACAAATTGTGTGCTTTTTGAACAAAATAGAATGTATTTGCAAATATAAATCTATAAATGCAAATTCACCCCGGTGTGTTTGTGTGTGTGTGTGTGTGTGATTGTGCATATGTGTAAGTGTATATTGTGGTGGGCCACCTGTAGTGCGACATGAACCCAAGATCCCAGTTGACGATGTTCTCATGTGTATCAAGCTTGGCTAAGAGCCTCGACTCAGCGACTGCATTGTTGTGGATTCTGAAGACATTCTTAGAACATAGAACATAGAACAGTACAGCACAGAACAGGCCCTTCAGCCCACAATGTTGTGCCGACCATTGATCCTCATGTATGCACCCTCAAATTTCTGTGACCATATACATGTCCAGCAGTCTCTTAAATGTCCCCAATGACCTTGCTTCCACAACTGCTGCTGGCAACGCATTCCATGCTCTCACAACTCTCTGCGTAAAGAACCTGCCTCTGACATCCCCTCTATACTTTCCACCAACCAGATTAAAACTATGACCCCTCATGCTAGCCATTTCTGCCCTGGGAAATAGTCTCTGGCTATCAACTCTATCTATGCCTCTCATTATCTTGTATACCTCAATTAGGTCCCCTCTCCTCCTCCTTTTCTCCAATGAAAAGAGACCGAGCTCAGTCAACCTCTCTTCATAAGATAAGCCCTCCAGTCCAGGCAGCATCCTGGTAAACCTCCTCTGAACCCTCTCCAAAGCATCCACATCTTTCCTATAATAGGGCGCCCAGAACTGAACATTTACGCAAAGATCCAAGGCTGAATGCCCTTGACTGCTGAAGTGTTGCACCACTGCTCCTGTGTGGCGATTGTTTCACAGTGCCAGTTCATCCATTGTCGTAGCGCCTGCATTTTTTGCCAATATACCATGCCTCGGGCATCCTTGCCTGCAGCATATGAGATAGGCAGCGTTGGCTGAGTCACATGAGTATCTGCTAGAAATCACATAGTGGATTTCTGCTGCCTTCTGAAGATACACAAAGACAACACACCTGAACATCTCATCATATCAGGCAATGGGGCTCTGTGTGAGAAAGTCTCTGGCTATGGCAAGGGCATCTTGAAACCCATTGTACCGGGAACTCCCAGCTTCTGTCATGACACTACAGATTTCTTACAGAAACTCATTACCCATGGACCAGTTGAACAAGGAGTATTCCTTGTCACAACGGACATTTCGGCACTCTATACCAGCAGCCCCCATGATGATGGCATCACTGCAACAGCCTTAGTATTCAATACCAACAACGGCCAATTTCCAGACACCATTTTATAACTCAGTGATAATGTGAACTGCAGATGCTGGAGAATCCAACATAACAAAGTGTGGAGCCCGAAACATCAGCTTTTGTGCTCCTGAGATGCTGCTTGGCCTGCTGTGTTCATCCAGCTCCACACCATTTTATAACTCATCCGCTTCATCCTTAAGTCTTCACCTTTGACAGCCAATTCTTTATCCAGACACACAGAACAGTCATGGGGGACAGATTTGCACTCCAATGTGCCAACATTTTCATGCACAATTTCAAACAAGACTTTTTAGCTGCACAGGACCTCCAAGCAACACTATACACCAGACACATCGACAACATTTTCTTCCTTTGGACTCATGGTGAGGAATCACTAAAACAACTACATAGTGAGATCAACAAGTTTCATCCCACCATCTGACTTACCATGGGCTACTCTTTGGAATGAGTCGCATTCTTGGACATGCATCTCCTTATGGGACAGACATCTCAATACCTCACTCTGCTGCAAGCCTACAGATAACCTCATGATGCTGCACTTCTCCAGCTTCCACTCCCAGAACAAATTAAAAGAGCCAAACCAAAAACAAGCCCGACACAGACACGGGATCTGTTCAGATTTGGAGCAACATGACAGACACCTGGAAGTGTTGAAGGACACCCTCATAAGAATGGGATTTGATGCTCAGTTCATCGAAAACCAGTTCAGACATGCCATAACAAAAAACCATCTTTTCAGCCACCAACACATTATCGCTGATGATGACCACTTCATCAAGGTCTTTCCACTTGTCACCTTCAAACAATTGCCAAACCTTAAACAATGATTGTCTATCCAGCCTTCAGGAAAACATTGACCACAACCCTATACAACCCTGTCATGGCAAACTTTGCAAGACATGACAGATCATTGACACAGATATTGCCATCACACATGGGAACACCACTCACCACGTACACGGCAGATACTCATGTGACTCTGCCAATGTTGTCTCAAACACTGCAGGCATGGTATACCAGTGAAGCCATGCAGACACTATGACAATGGATGAATGGGCACCATGCAACAATCAACTCACAGGGATATTCCCTCCCAGTGGGGGAACACTTCAAAATTCAAGGGCATTCAGCCTTGGATCTTTGAGTAAACATCCTCCAAGGAGGTCTTCAGGATCCACTAGAACACAGTCGCCAAGCAGAGGCTGATAGCCAGGTTTGGTACCCATGAGGGCGTCCTCAACCAGGATCTTGGGTACCTGTCACACTACAGGTGACTCCACCACACTATACACTGGCACACATACACACACTCATCACACATATAAGTCCAAGGGGTGAATTTTCATTTGTAGATTTATATTTGCAGATACATTCTATTTTGTTCAACACAATTTGTAGACTGTCGGCCAATGTGGCATTTTATAAATTCCTATTTAAGAAGTCTGGCTGCAAGTGAAAACACAAACAGATTCTAAACAGGGCCTCAGACCTGACACGCATTGTCTGACCTGAGATGTCACCACATCTTTGGTAAAACCTTTACTTACCTATGAGCAGCAATTTGGGGATTTGCATATGAATGAATCAAAACCCTCATTTCCTTTCTAACCATTAAAGATTTAACAGTATCTTAGGTCTGTTTAATTCACATCTGTGTATGACCCTTTGATCTTTTACTGACAAATTCTGTGTCATTTGCTTCCTCTCTCACAAGCACCTGAAGAAGGAAAGAGTCTCCAACTGCTTGTGTCTGAGGACCAATCACTGGAATTTAGGTTCTCAGCATATCTGGGAAAATTGCTGCCTGAGAGGATTAGCCTCTGGGATTTATATTCTTAGTAGTATTAAGCGACCATCTGTGCATGATGATTTTCTTCTGGGATTAATCTCCTCAGTATCATTGGAGTAACAACTGCCTGCAAGGATCAGAGCCAGGAATTTATATTCTCAGTATTTTTGGGGTAACAGCTATTTGTGAGGACCAGTTTCTGGGATTTGTGTTCTCAGTACTGGGGGCATGAATAGTTGCTAATGGGGACTCTTAGTAGCTCATAATAGGTTGTGTGTGATAGCAACCCATGTGACAATTAGGTCTAATGTGTTGTGGTTGGACTAAAAACATTGAGGAAGGTGTTCAGG
Source organism: Stegostoma tigrinum (assembly GCF_030684315.1). Classification (NCBI taxonomy): domain Eukaryota; kingdom Metazoa; phylum Chordata; class Chondrichthyes; order Orectolobiformes; family Stegostomatidae; genus Stegostoma; species Stegostoma tigrinum. The sequence continues at coordinate 11,089,375 of NC_081387.1, forward strand.
TTGTAAAATTATTGAACTTGTTTTTGGGTCCTGATGGCTGCAGCGTTCCCAAGTCGAAAACAAAGTGCTATTCTTGGCTTACGCAGAACTTCACTGGAGGGCTGCAAGCCTGAGGCAGAGATGTTGGCCAGAGAATTCAGTGGTGTGTCAAAGTAAGCTGAGGGTCACTTTTGTGGATTGAACGTTGGTTCACATCTTTGGACTGTGGGAGGAAACTGGAGTACCTGGAGGAAACCCATGCTGACATGGGGAGAATGTGCAAACCCCACACAGACAGCCCAAGGGTTGGGCTGTTAAGCAGCAGTGCTAAGCACTGAGCCACCATGCTTCCCCTTGGCCCAATGTCATTAATTGGTTCCTGGAAAATTATGCAGAACAACTTTAAGGTGGTGTAGCGGTAAGTGAAAAAGGTTATCAAAGTACAACAGGACCTTGATCAACTGGGCCGAGGAGTGTCAGATGGAGTTTAATTCAGATAAATGTGAGATGTTCCATTTTGGTAAGATAAATGAGGACAGGATTTACACGGCTGTGGAGTGTTGTTGAACATAAAGGCTACGAGTTCCTTGAAAGTAGAGTCACAGGTAGACAGAGTAGTCACTTTATTCATTCATGAGATGAGAACATCGCTGGCTAGGCTAGCATTTATTGCCCATCCCTAATTTACCAGAGGGCAGTTATGAGTCAACCACATTGCTGTGTGTCTGGAGTCACATGTAGGCCAGACCAGGTAAGGACAGCAGTTTCCTTCCCTAAAGGACATTAGTGAACCAAATGGGCTTCTTCGACAAACGGCAATGGATTCATTGTCAGAATGAGACTCTTAATTCCAGATATTTCTGAATTCAAATTCCAGCTGCCATGCCACGACCAGATCGCAGCTCCCCAGCACAATTCCTGGGTCTCTGGATTAACAATCTAGCAATAACACCACTGGGACATTGCCTCCCCAGTGGAGAAGGTGTTTGGCTTCATTGGTCAAAACATTGAGTACAGGACTTGGAACATCATGTTAGGTTTGTACAAGACTTTGGACACGGACCACTGCACACAATTCCAGTCACCCTGCTATAGGAAGGATTTTATGAAACTGGAAAGGGTGGAGAAAAGATTAACGAGAATGTTACCAAGACTGAAGGGTTTGAGTAATAAAAAGAGTTTGGATTGGCTGGGACGTTTTTTCCCTGGAGCATGGGACTCTGAGGTGTGAACTTTTAGAGGTTTCTAGAATCACAAGGGGCACAGATAAGGTGAAAAGCCTTTCCCCCAGGCTATGGTAATCCAGAACTAGAGGAAATAGTTGAGAAGGGGAAGATTTTAAAGTGACCTGAAGGACAACTTTTTCACATATAGTGTGGTGCGTGTATGGAACAAACTTCCAGGGGAAGTGATAGAGGTAAGTGCAATTACAACATTTAAAAGATATTTGGACAGTTATATGAATAGGAAGGGTTTATATGAGCCAAACCCAGGCAAATGGGACAAGTTCAGTTTCGGAAACCTGGTCAGCACGTAGAAGTAGAGCTGAAGGGCCTGTTTCCGTGCTGTATACCTCTATGACTCTATAAGAACAAATTAACATTCGTGGCTGAGGATGCACTGTGGTCATGGCTCTGCTGTAGGGTGACAATTTCCCATTCTCTTCTGGGACCACGCCACTCCATCTGAACCCTCCTCTACAGTGTTCATAGAATGGAATCATAAAATCCCTACAGTGTGGAAACAGGCCTTTCAGCCCAACAGGTCCACGCTGACCATCATAGCATCCCACCCAGACCCATCACCCCATAACCTGCCTAACCCACTCGTCCCTGGACACTAAAGGCAATTTAGCAGGGCCAACCCACACAACCTGCACATCTTTGGACTGTGGGGGGAAACTGGAGTACCTGGAGGAAACCCATGCTGACATGGGGAGAATGTGCAAACCCCACACAGACAGCCCGAGGGTTGGGCTATGAAGCAGCAGTGATAACCACTGAGCCACTGTGCTTCCCCTTGGCCCAATATCATTAATTGGTTCCTGGAAAATTATGCAAAACAACTTTACACAGAACCATCTTGCTTCCGACCCTTCAAGTATTTTATGCAGAGATTGACTTGCAACTTCCAGAGGGTGAGCCTTCTCAATAGACAGTTAGAGCTGAACTGCACTGCAGTTCAGATAACATGGAATACAGAGAAGAATACCAGGTCAGGGTGTGCTGCAGTGTAGTGTTTAGAAGACACTGTCTACTTCATTGGCCTCATCTCAGATTTTCAGCATTTCTCCATTATTCTCTTTGCTCTTGTGCACTTGTTGTGTTGTTAATAGCAGATTTTTGTTCATAGATAAGATTTGAACAATGCTGGCTAGGACAGGATTGATACCCATTGCACAACAACTTTTGAGAAGGTAGCAGTGAGCTGCCATCTTGACCTGCTAAAGGTCTACCCCCCAGATAAGTTGGAAGTATTCACAGACATCAATTTGTGCTTCATAGGTGGGCACTGAGAAGACAGGAAGTCAGTTACTCATCACAAAATTCCCATCTTCTGAGCTGCAGTTACAGCTTCAGTATTTCTCAGGATGATCCAGTTCATACGCTTGCTTTGTTACACTTTACAAGCATACTTGTATTCATGTCCAAAATGTGGACATCATTGAACGTAGAACCTACATCACAGGAACAGGTCCTTCAACTCAAGGTGTTACACTGAACATGATGCCGAATCATGCCATAATTAATCCTGCTTGCCCTTGGTCCATACCCCAATATCCCTTGCATATTCATATACTTATCTAAAAGTCTGTTAAATGTCCCTGTCGTATATACCCCACCATCACATCTGGCTGCATATTCCAGACTCCTACCACTTTCTGTGTAAAAATATTGCCCATCACATCTCCTTTGAACTTTCCCCCTCTCACCTTAAATGCATCCTTCCTGTACTGTGGCGACAAGAATGGAATGAAAGACTCTTAAGCATGGCCTAACCCAAGTCTTATAAAGCTGCAACATGACATACTGACTCTTCTACTCAATTGCCTGACCAATAATGGGAGGCATGCCAAACGCCTTCTTTTCCATCCTATCTACTCACGTCACCACTTTCAAGGAGTTATGAACTTTAACTACAGACTCCTCTGTACATCAGTGCTGTTCAGGGTTCTGTCTTCAACTCTACACTTTCTGTTAACATTTGATCTCCCAAAGTGTAGCACCTCACACTTACCCAGATTAAACTGCATCGGTCATTTCTTACTACCATTTAGTTGCCGTCCCCAACCATCACGAAGAAGCTGACGATAAGCCACCTCTTTGAACTTAGAATTGTTGTTGTACATGTTGTGTAGGTAGACTCACATTGCTCTTCAGAGCGATCCAGAGTTTTGACCCAATGACAGTGAAGGGACAATGACACAGTTCAAAATAGGGTTGGTGAATGACTTGGAGGGGATTGTTCAGGAAGTGGTTTGGGCATGTGTCATTCTTGCACCTGAAGGTGCAGATCTTGCTATATGTCAACACAGCGTGCTTTATTATATGTGAAGACACAGGAAGTGCTGAACATTGTACAAGCATCAGCAGAAATGATGACCATATGATGGAGCAAAGTTCATTGGCTTAACCGCAGAAGTCCACTAAATGCCAATTGATTGCAAAACTTTCAGCTTCCTTCTCAAGTTGGTTTGATTTGAATATCTGATGTTTATGAAGAGCATTTTCCTTTCATAATGACTTGATGATGATTCAAATCTCTGAATTACTCTCAGCTGAATAAGAGAACATCTTGCTGGTGTTGGGGTAATGTCCATCGATAGTGGAGCTACAGTATTCAGAGGAAGGTGGTGGTCTAGTGATATTATCTTTAGCCTATTGATCCAAAGACTCAGGTAATATTCTGTGGATTGGGATTTGAATCCCACAGGCAGATGAAGAAATTTAAATTCAATATGTCTATACTTCAATGTCCGAAAATAAGCGAAGAGCAGTGACCATGAACCATGGTCAGGGAAAATCCCACCTGATTCTCCATTACCCTTAAAGGAAGGAAACCGCTGTCCTTATCTGATCTGACTGAGATATGTCTCCAAAGAGTGCAATTGACTCTGAAACAGGGATGGGCATCAAATGCTGGCCGAGCAAGTGACATCAACGTCTTGTGAATGAATAAAAAAAAGACTCTTGTCAATTGCTGATGGGATTCAGTATCAACATTATTAGTCTCTCACCAGCATTATACCAACAAGGAGCTAGCACACAATGATCCAGGCAACTACAATGGAAAGCGCACACTTGGGAACCCAGTCTCAGCACCAAGTTCCTGATTCTTCCAGGTTTCTAGTAAGACGTAGTCCTTCCATCAGAACTTGATTAGATTTGTGGAAGCTCAGTAAATCTTCCCATGGGCCTGGTTCCAGACTATACAAGGAGGGTGGATCAACTGGTCCCAGGCAACTGCCTTAACAATACTGCACTCACTCCTGACCAATGGCTGCTGTTACACCAGGAGAAGAATCTGAAGATTTGGCATGTCTTAGTATGTTTATAAGGTCATTTTTGCCCTCCACCTGCCTCTCCCTCTCTCAGATCTTTGGATAACACTCATGAGATCTGTTTGTGAATGTACCAAAACTTTTAATGGGAAACTGTTTGATGCTGACGAGGACGGTGTGAACATCAGTGTTCCCTGGGAGTATTCTGTCCCCTGGACAAAGTGTCAGGGAGTTCTTCCCCAGGTCTTACTGCATTTCCCATGTGCCATTTGCCACCTGCCTACCTGACGAGAACTGCCCCTGCCTCCAAACACTTGTTAATGTACTTCAGTGCAAAAGGCTGGTCAGTTTACAATCTGTCAGGCACTTTGTTCAGCATTTCTACACAATGCATTTGGTCAGGTAACCAAGATTTCAGGATCATCACTCAATCTCTGTCTATTCATATGCTTCAAGATTGTTTCTTAGTTTACTTGTTGAGGGTTGAAGATCATCTGCCAGCCATTACCAGAGGGGTACACAGGTTGTCAAAAATCTCTCTGTGATCAATTCAGGAATATCTGTAGAATCTAGCGACCTCAATGCAGGGAATGCAATGTTTGTCTTCAACCTTGTCATTGTCCCTGAATACCTGGAATTGTTTTTTTTTCCCCACAGAGAGAGAGAGAGAGAGAGAGAGAGAGAGAGAGAGACAGAGATTCAATGCTGTGCCCACTGATTCCTCAAGAGTTCTAGAACATAGAGCATAGATAGAACACAGAACATAGAAAAGTACAGCAGAGTACAGGCCCTTCAGCCCACGATGTTGTGCCGTGGAATAATCCTAATCCAAAAATAAAATAACCTAACTTACATTCCCCTCAATTCACTGTTGTCCATGTGCATGTCCAGCAGTCACTTAAATGTCACGAATGATTCCGCTTTCACGACTACCACTGGTAAACTATTCCATGCACTCACAGCTCTCTGGGTGAAGAACCTCCCTCTGATGTCTCCTCTATACCTTCCTCCTAACACCTTAAAACTATGACCCCTCGTGGCCGTCAATCCTGCCCTGGGGAAAAGTCTCTGGCTTTCGACTCTATCCATGCCCCTCATTACCTTGTACACCTCTCTTCCTCCTTCTCTCCAGAGAGAAAAGTCCGAGCACAGTGAACCTCTCGTCATAAGACAAGGCCTCCAGTCCAGGCAGCATCCTGGTAAACCTTCTTTGCACCCTCTCCAAAGCTTCCACATCTTTCCTATAATAGGGTGACCAGAACTGGACACAATATTCCAAGTGTGGTCTCACCAGGGTTTTGTAGAGCTGCAGCATAACCTCGCGGCTCTTAAACTCGACCAACCCTGTTAATGAAAGCCAAAACACCATATGCTTTCTTAACAACCTTATCTACTTGGGTGGCAACCTTGAGGGAGCTATGCACTTGAACACCAAGATCCCGTTGTTCCTCCACACTGCCGAGAATCCTGCCTTTAATCCTATATTCAGCATTTAAGTTCGACCTTCCAAAATGCATCACCTCGCATTTATCCAGGTTGAACTCCATCTGCCATTTCTCAGCCCAGCTCTGCATACTGTCAATGTCTTGCTGAATCCTGCAACAGCCCTCGATACTATCAACGGCACCGCCAACCTTTGTGTCATTAGTAAACATACTAACCCACCCCTCAACCTCCTCATCCAAGTCATTTATAAAAACTACAAAGAGCAGAGGCCCAAGAACAGAGCCCTGCGGGACACCATTCAGCACTGATCTCCAGGCAGAATACTTACCATCTACAACCACTTTCTGCCTCCTGTCAGCCAACCAATTCTGAATCCAGACAGCCAAATCATCCTGTATCCCATACCTCCTGACTTTATGCTGTTCAATACAGTACTACTCAATTAAAGCACTGTAATTCACAGAGACGCAGAAGTGCCGTGGTGCAGAAAGAGACCATTTGGCCCATCATGTCTGCACTGCCTCTCTAAGTGAATATTATGATTTCGCGCTATTCTCCTGTAGTTTCCACATGCCCTTGCATGTTGTTTCTATTGAAATAATCATGTACTTCCATCCTGAATGCCTCAACTGATCTTGCCTCCTTCATACTTCCAGGCAATGCGTTCCAGATGTGAACCATTCATTACACCTTGCATTTGCTTTTGCAATTCAATTTGTATCTGTGCCCCACTCATTCTTGATTCTGTTTTGAGTGGAAAGGGTTTCTCCCTGTTGACTCCACACCCCCTCATTATTTTGAAGACTTTTCCTCTTAATGTTCTTCTCTCTAAAAAAGAACACACCCATCCTCTTCTATTTAGTATCAGAACTGAAGTTTCTCTTTCCTGGGACCATTGTTGTAAATGTCTTTTGCATTCTGTCTATTGAATTTAAATTCTTCCTATAGTGCTTGAGCTGAGGTGTAATGTCTGTCTTCATGAAGTTCAGTATCACTTCCTTGCTCGTGTACTCTGTGCTCTGTGAATGAAACCAAAAATACACCTTATTTTGTTAACTGCTCACTCCACTTGTCCTTCAGTAATGTGCACATATACACCCAAATCCCTCTGCTCCTTTACCTCCTTTAGAACTGTACCACCTACTTTATGCTGACCATCCTTGTTCTTCATTAAACCCATTAACTTGGCACTTCTCTGCACCGAACTCCTCTGTCACTTGTCCTCTCATGTCACGAATTTGTCTATGTCCTTTGGAAGTTCTGAACTGTCCTCCTCAAAGTTTAACATTCTCCCAAGTCCTGTGTCATCCAAAAACTTTAAAAATTTCCATTTGCACACAAAAATCACAGTCATTAGTCATGAATCACTGCTGTCTTTCCTGTTGATGGCCACATCACTGCAGTCCTTGTTAATTTTCTCACTTTTCTATCTGAAGGAAATATTCTTGTTAATTTCTCCAAACTAGTTTTTAGCTAACCTAGTTATTCCTGAAGCACTAATTTCTCAGTCTTGCATCAAACACATACCAAAGGTCCCAGAACTGTCTGATCATTACTGACTGTCTTCAGCACTCTCTCTCACTACAGATCACCTCATTCAACAATATTCCTTATTCTTTGGATGGACCACTGTTAATTTCTCAACTATCAGTTTACAAGTACACTTAATTAGAACATAGAACATAGAACAGTACAGCACAGAACAGGCCCTTTAGCCCACAATGTTGTGCCGACCATTGATCCTCATGTATGCACCCTCAAATTTCTGTGACCATATGCATGTCCAGCAGTCTCTTAAATGACCCCAATGACCTTGCTTCCACAACTGCTGCTGGCAACGCATTCCATGCCCTCACAACTGTGTAAAGAACCCGCCTCTGACATCCCCTCTATACTTTCCTCCAACCAGCTTAAAACTATGACCCCTTATGTTAGCCATTTCTGCCCTGGGAAATAGTCTCTGGTGATCAACTCTATCTATGCCTCTCATTATCTTGTATACCTCAATTAGGTCCCCTCTCCTCCTCCTTTTCTCCAATGAAACAAGTCCAAGCTCAGTCAACCTCTCTTCATAAGATAAGCCCTCCAGCCCAGGCAGCATCCTGGTAAACCTCTCTGAACCCTCTCCAAAGCATTCACATCATTCCTATGATAGGGCGACCAGAACTGGACGCAGTATTCCAAATGCGGTCTAACCAAAGTTTTATAGAGCTGCAACAAGATCTCACGACTCTTAAACTCAATTCCCCCGTTAATGAAAGCCAAAACACCATATGCTTTCTTAACAACCCTGTCCACTTGGGTGGCCATTTTAAGGGATCTATGTATCTGCACACCAAGATCCCTCTGTTCCTGCACACTGCCAAGAATCCTATCCTTAAGCCTGTACTCAGCTTTCAAATTCGACCTTCCAAAATGCATCACCTTGCATTTATCCAGGTTGAACTCCATCTGCCACCTCTCAGCCCATTTCTGCATCCTGTCAATGTCCCGCTGCAGCCTACAACAGCCCTCTATACTGTCAACGACACCTCCAACCTTTGTGTCGTCTGCAAACTTGCTGACCCATCCTTCAATCCCCTCATCCAAGTCATTAATAAAAATTACAAACAGTAGAGGCCCAAGGACAGAGCCCTTTGGAACACCACTCACCACTGACTTCCACGCAGAATATTTTCCTTCTACTACCACTCGCTGTCTTCTGTTGGCCAGCCAATTCTGTATCCAGACAGCTAAGTTCCCCTGTATCCTATTCCTCCTGACCTTCTGAATGAGCCTACCATGGGGAACCTTATCAAATGCCTTACTGAAGTCCATATACACCACATCCACAGCTTGACCCTCATCAACTTTTCTAGTCACATCCTCAAAGAACTCGATAAGGTTTGTGAGGCATGACCTGCCCCTCACAAAGCCGTGTTGACTGCATTTAATCAAGCCATGCTCTTCCAGATGGTCATAAATCCTATCCCTCAGAATCCTTTCTAACACCTTGCAGATGACAGACATGAGACTTACTGCTCTGTAATTGCCAGGGATTTCCCTATTTCCTTTCTTGAAGAGAGGAATTACATTTGCCTCTCTCCAGTCCTCAGGTACGACTCCAGTGGAGAGCGAGGATGCAAAGATCTTCGCAAGTGGCGAAGCAATTGCATTTCTCGTTTCCCAAAGCAGCCGAGGACAAATCTGATCCGGGCCTGGCGACTTGTCAATCTTAATGTTTGACAAAATTTTCAGCACATCAGCTTCCTCTATCTCTATCCATTCCAGCATGCACACCTGCTCTTCAAAGGTTTCATTCACTACAAAGTTCGTTTCTTTCGTAAAGACAGAAGCAAAAAACTCATTTAGGGCTTCCCCTACCTCCTCAGACTCCACACACAAGTTCCCTATGCTATCTCTGATCGGCCCTACTCTTTCTTTGACCATTCTCTTATTCCTCACATAAGTGTAAAATGCCTTTGTGTTCTCCCTAATCTGTTCTGCCAAGCCTTTCTCGTGTCCCCTCCTGGCTCTCCTCAGACCATTTTTGAGCTCCTTCCTCGCCTGCCTGTAATCCTCTAGAGCTGAGCTTGACCCTAGCTTCCTCCACCTTATGTAAGCTACCTTCTTCCTTTTGACGAGAAGCTCCACCGCTCTCGTCATCCAAGGTTCCTTTATCTTACCCCTTCTTGCCTTTCTCAGAGGGACATATTTATTCATCACTCGCAACAACTGTTCCTTAAACAGTCTCCACATGTCTATAGTGCCTTTACCATGGAACAATTGCTCCCAGTTCATGCTTCCTAACTCATGTCTAATCGCATCATAGTTTCCTCTTCCCCAATTAAATATCCTCCCATTTTGCCTAATCCTCTCCTTCTCCATAGCTATGTAGAATGTGAGGCAGTTATGGTCACTATCACCAAAATGCTCTCCCACCACAAGATCTGATACCTGCCCCGGCTCGTTTCCGAGCACCAAGTCTAGAATGGCCTCTCCCCTCGTCGGCCTGTCAACGTACTGAGTTAGGAAACCCTCCTGAACAAACCTTACAAAAACAGCTCCATTCAAATTTTCTGCTCGAAGGAGGTTCCAATCAATATTGGGAAAGTTAAAGTCACCCATTACAACAACGCTACTACGTCTACACTTTTCCAAAATCTGCCGACCTATATTTTCTTCAATCTCCCTGCTGCTATTGGGGGGCCTGTAGTAAACCCCTAACGAGGTGACTACTCCCTTGCTGTTCCTAATTTCCACCCACACTGACTCAATAGGCAGATCTTCCTCGACAATGGAAGTTTCTGTAGCTGTGATACCCTCTCTGATTAGTAGTGCTACACCCCCTCCTCTTTTTCCCCCCTCCCTATTCTTTTTAAATGTTCTAAACCCTGGAACATCCAGCAACCATTCCTGCCCCTGAGAAACCCATGTCTCTGTTATGGCCACAACATCATAGCACCAGGTACTGATCCATGCTCTAAGTTCATCACTTTTATTCCTGATACTCCTTGCGTTAAAGCAAACACACTTTAACTGATCCCTTGGTTCCTTCCCAGGAAAATCCTTCCCACTAGCTGGTCTACCTCTTGCTACTGCCTCACCTGCATCAACTCTCCCCTCTGGTATACAGCTCAGGTTCCCACCCCCCTGCCATACTAGTTTAAACCCTCTCAAACTACTCGAGCAAACCTTCCACCCAGGACATTGGTCCCCTTCCAGTTCAGATGCAACCCGTCCGTCTTGTACAGGTGCCACCTTCCCCAGAAGGCATCCCAATTATCTACATATCTGAAGCCCTCCCTCCTACACCAGCTACGCAGCCACGTGTTAAGCTGCGCCCGCTCCCTGTTCCTCACCTCACTATCTCGTGGCACCGGTAGTAAACTAGAGAACACTACTCTGTTCGTCCTGCTTTGCAGCTTCCATCCTAACTCCCTGAAATCACTTTTTAGATCCTCAATCCTTTTTCTGGCTATATCATTAGTGCCAATATGTAACATGATTTCTGGCTGTTCGCCCTCCCCTTTTAGAACCTTATACATCCGATCGGAGACATCCCGGGCCCTGGCACCAGGGAGGCAACATACCTTCTGGGAATCCCGATCCTGACCACAAAATCTCCTGTCGATTCCCCTAACTATCGAGTCCCCTACCATGAGTACCTTTCTATTCTGCCCCCTTCCCTTCTTTGCCACAGTGTCAGGCTCAGTGCCAGAGAACTGACTACTATGGCTTTCCTCTGGTAGGTCATTCTCCCCCAGCAGTATCCAAAACGGTATACTTATTGCTGAGGGGAATGCCCACAGGGGATCTCTGCACTGTCTGTCTGTCCCCTTTCCTCCCCCTAACTGTAACCCATCTATCCTTGTCCTGAGCCTTTGGAGTGACCAACTCCCGGTAACTCCTCTCAATTACCCCCTCTGCCTCCCGAATGATCCGTAGTTCATCCAGCTCCCTAACACGGTTTTCAAGGAGCTGTAGCTGGGTGCACTTCCCGCAGATGTAGCCAGCGGAGACGTGTGCCACATCTCCCAACTGCCACATTTTGCAGGAGGAGCAAGCAACTGCCCTAGCATCCATACCCCACTTATCTGAACACCCACTCAGTACTAAAGTAGAACGCTTAGTTCAAGTTGCTATAAAGTTAATAACAAACTTATATTCAATAGAGAAAGTTTAGAATGAACCTTACCTTATTAACTAGGTTAGAGGAGGAGGGTGGGTGGGAGACACTACAGTTGTAGAGTCTCGGGTTTAGCCGCCTTGGCTGATATATATGGCCACTGCTTTCCTTCCCGGTTGCCCCTCTGGCCGTCGTCACTTCCTCCGCTGCTCCCGCTCCTTCTGTGAAAGCGAAAACACCGCTGCCTGCTACCGGTAAGTAATTTTTAAAAACTGCCTTACCTTACCTGCAGTCTTCCGGGTTCATCTTACCTCCTCTGCTGCTCGCACTCAAAATGCAAATTAATGCAAGATTATTCAGGAACTTCACCCGTATTCATTTTGTTATTGACTCCACAATAACACTCAACACTGGAGCCCCAGGGTTGCCTCCTCAGCCCCCCTATTGTATTCCCTGCATACCTATGATTGTGTTGCCAAATTCTGAATGAACACCACGACTGAACCACAGTAGTGGGACAAATATCTAACAATGACAAGTCAAAATTCAGCAGAGACAGAGGGCTTGGTGACATGGTGCATTGAAAATAATCTATCTTTCAACATCAGCAAAACTAAACAACTGAAACTCGACTTGAGAAGGAAAGGAGGGGAACATGCCCCCATCTCATCAATGGAACTGAGGCCGAGAGGGTGAAGAGCGTCACGTTCATCAGAGTGACGATAAGTGATCACCTACCCTGGGCTTCCAATGTAAATGGAATGGTCAAGAATGCAAACAACGTCACTTCTTCTTCAGCAGCTCGGGAAATTTGGAATGTCCGTGAGGTCCCTCACTAATTTCTACGGATACACCATTGAAAGCATACTGTCTGGGAGCATAACGGCATGGTATGGCAATTGATCTACCCAGGACTGTCAGAAACTACAGAAGGTGGTGTGCACAGCCCATTCTGTCACAGAAGCCAACCTTCCATCCATGGACCCTATTGACATGGCTCACTGCTGCTGAAAGGTGGCCAACATCATGAAAGATTCGTCACATCCTGGTGATGACCTCCTACAACCTCTTCGATCAGGCAGAAAATACAGCCTCCTGAACACACACGCCAGAGGTTCAGGAACAGGTCCTTTCTGGCCAGCATCAGACTGTTGAATGGACTCTTGTCTCAAATAGTGCAAACTGTATGCTTCTGAGTCTTTTTGATCTGTATATTCTTTGCGTGCTGTGACCTGCCTGTACTGCAAGCAAAGAAAGCTTTTCACTGTATTTCAGGACACGTGACAATAAATCAATCAACCAACTTGTATTATGCATTATTTTCCCCTTCATCTATGCTGATGCAAGTCCATTTGACTTTATTTTACTCCCTCTCACCATTACTACGTTCATTGTCTTCAGGGCAGTTTCTTGGCTCAATGCTTGACTCAGTGTTTTCCTGTTGTGCAGGTCACAGTTAGTGAAGTTACATAATATCTCAATATCAGACAACACTTTGTTTACTTTCAAATAATCTTATCAAAAATTCAAAGTGATTCACAGTCTGATTTTCATGTATCCTCTCCTGCATGGTTCTGATGTCTCAGAGGTTGACAAAATTGTCCCTCTCAGTTCTCTGAGAAAGTTCATAGTCATGGATATAAAAATGTCAATCCAAACATATAAACCTGTCATGCACATCCACAAATTACATTCACAAGAATGTATATCAATACAATATATTATCTCTTATTGAATTATAAGTTCAGTTGAGATATTCAAGTTTGCATGGAGTGCTGCATTCCTTTCTGAATAACTTTACCCCTTACCATCGACCACTTCCTCATATGGAGACCGTTCCTTGACAGTGAGTTGCTGAAAACTGGCATCTGCTCTTGAGGGAGAACAGCACAAGCTCACCCACTCAGCACGTCTGACAGAAGATGGATACAAACGAGAACATAAGAACTGAAAGCAGCAGTGAGCAATTCAACCCCTTGAGCCGAACACTAAATGTGGTCTCAGCCCATGTTCTTGCCAGTTTCCCATATCGTGTCCATCCACTACTGATTAAAAACCTGTCTGTATCCTCCTTAACTTCACTCAATGTCGCAGTATCTACTTCACTCTGGGGTACTGAATTCCACACATTCATGATCAAATTGACTCTTGTTCTGAAGTGTTTTACTCCAGTTTCATTCAGGATGAGGCAGTGTGTACAGCCTCCTTTTCCTGTTGATTACCATTCACAACTGGGTACGGAAGGATTGTAAACATGCCCCAGAAGGCAGTGGAGGCCAACTCTCTGGATACTTTCAAGAAAGAGATAGACAGAGCTCTTAAAGATAGTAGAATCAAGGGTTATGGGGATAAGGCAGGAACAGGATACTGATTGTGGATGATAAGCCATGATTATAATGAATGGTGGTGCTGGCTCGAAGGGCCGAATGGCCTACTCCAGCATCTATTGTCTATTGTCAGATCTCTCTGCTATTGCCCCCAACCTGATGTGCACACGTCCACATTTGCCTGATCAGAGTTGGTCCAAGTTACCAGAGAGAGTCACTTCTCCATGAAACTTCTGGAGCAATCAAAATCAGGATCCACTGACTGGAGAGGAGTCGCAGGCAGTGTTTTGAAGATTACTTTTTGCCAGTCCTCAGCATTCTAGCTCCAAATTCGCAATGAGGGCCTGGAATGGTCCAACGGCATTGTGCTCCAGTTAAAGCTCTCTTGTACAAAAACCAATGTCAGTTTCTCATTTTAACCTCTCTCACAATCACCTACGTGGTCATTGTTAAAATGTATTTCTAAAGACTATGCATTCTACATCCACCACATCCCCCTATCATGTGTCTATCCTCTCCTCAAATAATGATGACTGGTTTGACTAGTTGTTTCTATCTTTTGCACACTCTGCACTAGATTCAGTTTTTAATTATTAATTCCTTACAGTTTTATCCTTAAGGGACTCAGTATTGTTGTTCTACACATCAAGAGGACATGTCTTCAGAAAAAGACGAAGGACAGAGACAGAAAGTGGAAGAAAAAAATTCTTTTATTTTTGCAGCTTCAGCAAAGACAACATTAGTGCAATGGATTCTACACTGAAAGCCTAAATCAAATATCCCAAACAGATAAACATAAGTGATCAGAAGTTCAAACTTTGGCAGGATTTAGGGCTGCAGTGTGAGATCAAAACAATAAAAATGTAATAACTTCAAGAAATCTAGATGTGAGACCTGAGTATGTCTTTACATTCCATTACCACACTCCATTTAAATAAAATCACTTGCTTTTGCTTTACTAATAAAATAATCAAAAATGAACTAACATACAAATCTTTTATCACTGATTTGTAATAACACTAAGAATTTGTGACATAAATCTCAGGACCAGCTGCAAGATTCATTTGTGTGGGAGATGGCATGACTGGGGGGGGGGCAATACTTTTACGGTGAGAGGAGAAATATTTTAAAAAGACATGAGCACCACAGTGAGTGGTCCATGTGTGGAATGAAATTCCAAAAGGAAGTGTTGGAAATAGGTACAGTTACAACATTTATATTTGGATACGTACATGAATAAGAACTATTTGGAGGGGTATGCAGGCAGGTAGGACTAGTTTAGTCTGGGATTATGTTCGGCATGGATTGAAGGGTCTGTTTCTGTTCTGTATGACTCGATGCTGCACAAACAGCTGAACACAATCTCTGAATCAGAGAGAGAGGAACAGAAAATCGTGGTGCCTTGAACCCAAGACATGAGAGCTGCAAACCATGATTACCCTGCTTGAATGAGGCTTTGCACCAGGAAGTTTATAAATTGATGGAAGTGTTAAAATACGAAATAGCTCAAGTCAGAGCCTGAGGCTGCAGCATGCCATGAGCAGGAGATCAATTCATGACATCTATTGCCATTTGGCAGTGTATACCAAATTAAAAGTAACAATTGGCTTCAGTCAGTCTCTGTAACAAGAGCATAGAAAAGGCTTCACTCAGTATTTAAGGTGCATGAAAATTGAAATGAAATCTGGGATGATCTCACTGAAGAGTGACTGACAAAGAGATCAGGTTTATGTGCTGAATTGACTGACAGGACAGTGCATGTGGCATGACCATTGGGCGTGATCTGTGGAGATGAAATTTTTCTGAGGAAAAATAGTCAAGGCTTAAAAGTTGTTTCTCATTGTCCAGAGGGTAGTTAAGATTTAACCAGTTGTGCAGTGACATGTGGACCATGCCAGATATGGATGACAGATTGCTTTCCCGAAAGGGCATGAGTGAACCAGATGACTTTTTATGACAATCAGTGATGATTATGTGGTCACCATTAAACCAACTCTTAATTCTAAATTTGACTGAATTTGCATTTCACCATCTGCCACAGAATTATTTGAACCTGTGTCTCCAAAAAAAATTAAGCTGGCGGTCTGGATTCTCAGGGCAGTGACCTTAGCACTGTGCCACCATCTGCGCCGAAGGTGAAACTCACAATATCATGTCAGACATTGTCTCAATAATCTATAATTAACAAAGTGATATCATTTCTCAAATCCAGATCATCTATTACTCCAGAAATTGCAGGAGAATTAAGCAGAAGATCAATCACAGCAATGGAAATCGAGTTTCCAGCAGGACATCAGAGACCACTGGGGAAGAGAAATAGCATGGTTACAGACCACAGAAAACCCAGCAGACCCTGAAGCATCTCCCACAAACACCAGCAGCAAAACACAAAAACCCATTCCCTAAGCATCAGCAAAACCCCTCAGACCCACACCCTAAAGACCAGCAAAACCCACAGGGGCACAGGAAGATAGTGAGGCCATTTAGCCCTTCAATCTTGTTCCACTGTTCAGTGACATCACGGGTAGTCTGGCACCTCAATCGATTTACCCATCTTCAGCCTGTCCCTTAATTTTCAGTCTTATTGATTTCTAATTCACCAAAGCCAATTTTGCATGAATTTTCTTTTGAGGAAAGTTCTAACCATTTCCTGCTCTGTTTGTGTGGAAGCGTTTCCTATTTTCACTCTCAATGGGTGCAATTCTAATTACACTGACATTCAAGTCCAAGACGCTCCAACCATTGGAAGCAGTTCCCCTCTATCTACCATGTCCGCTTCTCCTAATATTTCAAAACTTCCATCAAATCAGCCCTTAACGTTCTACATTTTAGGGAGCACGGCCCCAGTTTGTTTAATCTCTGTGTCATTTAACCCTTGAAGACCAGCTTTCATTCAGGTCTATCGACACTGCACTCCCTCCAATACCATAAATCCCCTCACAATCTAGTTTCCTGAACTGCGCTCAGTTCTCTATCAGGTCCAGACCCCACCCACTTCCCTGCATTCCACAAGCACCCAGAAATGCAGAATTCCAGGACAGCAACACTGAACTCAAGGAACACACTACAGTGAGAACTGTCATCGTATTGACTCCCTTTAGAAAGGCAGCATCCAGGATGAAAAGTGTCCGGTTATTTCTGTAGCTTAAACCCCACCCCTCAGAGGTACATTGAGGCTTACACCCATATAGAGTCAGCCTAAATGCTCCATGTTGAACTATGTAAGCTTGTTGTTAGTGATCATACAGAGACAGAGAGAGAGAGAGAGAGAGAGAGAGAGAGAGAGAGAGAGAGACTGAGCACAGAGTACACCCTCCAGATTGTCCAATTCACACCAGCTCCAATCCCCCAGTTACAATGACCTGTTCCCAACAATGAACAACAATGTTCATACCTCAGGAAATGACAGAACTGGAGCTTGTTTCATCAGAAGCTGTTAAGGGAAACACAAGATTAAAAATCATTCATTATCACAGCAACAGAAAGAATGAGACAGAGAATATGTAACAGGGGCAGCGAGAAACAAGAAGGTGAGACAATAATAGACAGCAAGAAACGAGAGAAACAGAACAAAATGAGAGAGCGACAGAAAGAGCATGATAGAGAGAAACAAATAAGAGAGAAAGCACGAGAGGAAAAATGAGAGACAGAACAAACAATTGAGAGAAATGAGAGCCAGAGACGTAAAGAGTGTGAGAGGGAGAAATGAACGAAAGAGAGATTGTATGAGAGGGCTAAACGAGAGACAAAGAGCACACGAGACCAAGAGAAGAATGACAGACAGACAGACAGATCAGACAGAGAACAGAAACAGAAACTGCTTGAGAAACACACTATGTCTGGCAGCATCTGAGGAGACAGACAGCAGAGTTAACACTTTGGATTCAGTGACCCCTCAACAGAACTCCCAGAACGAAATGTCACTGGACTCAAAATGTTTCTTGTTTTCTCTCCACAGATGCTGACAAACCTAATTAGTTGCCTCAGCAATTTATGTTTTCTTTTCTGTTTCAGATCTCTAGCATTTGCAGATTTTTTGTTTGAAACAGAAAAGCAGCTCATCGTACACGAACACAGATGCCGAGAGGTGAATTATCAGCTTACCGTTTGTGGGGCTGTACTTCTTCTTCTCTCCTCCTGTAAATCAAGGAATGTTTGGTGAGTGTCGAGAGACTGTCAGAAAATCAGAGGAAATGTTGGAGACCCTCACTCCCAATTAGACTCAGCCCCTTGTGCCCACTTCTCCCTGAGCTGCTGATGCCCAACAGTGAACTGAGAGCCAAACACAATCTGAAATATCTGACTTCACATTCACAACCTGAGACTCTGAACCCTGAGACCTTCCACCTTACCCTGAGAAATGGCACTGTCACAGACCCTCCTTCACAAACTGAGGCCCTCTCCCCACAGCCTCAGCCATTGTTAACACAGAGACTGAGTCATAAACACAGAGATTCCTTGCCCACCCTCTGAACCCAAGCAAACAGCCGAGAACCATGAGACGCTGCAGAATTAGGCCATTCAGCCCATCAGGAATGCTCCACCATTCAATCGTGGCTGACATGTTTCTCAACCCCATTCCCCTGCCTTCCCCTATAACCCTTGATCCCCTTACCAATTAAATATCTAACTATTCCTGTCTTAACGAGTTTCAGTGTCTTGGCCTCCACACCCTCCAGCAACAATGGATTTCCACAGAAGCACCACTGTCTGGCTGAGGAAATTCCTCCTCAATTCTAAAGGATTGTCCCTTCTCACACTATACTGGCCCCTTTGGTCCTAGTCTCTCCTGCTCATGGAAACATCTTCTCCACATCCACTCTATCCAGGCCTCTCAGTAATCTGTAAGTTTCAATGAGATTCACCCCCGACCTTCAAAACTCCAGGAAACACAGACCCAGAGTTCTCACCAACTCCTCATTTGACAAACCCTTCAACCCAGGGATCATTCTTGTAAACCTCTTCTGGATTCCCAAGGACAGCACATCCTTTCTTAGACATGGGACCCAAAAGTGCTCACAATGTTCCTTCACTTTATTCTGGCCAACTCCCTTCTGGCTCTGCAACTCCGAGACCCCAGAGAGAAGCTGCAATTTTCAACACAAACCCTTACCTTTCTTCTTGTAAATGACAATAACCCCAACAGCGACAGCAATGATCCCAAGGACTCCAAATACAACCCCAACAATGACAGGAACCTGGGAGAGAGACGTCGGGTCTGTCAGAGCGAGAGAGAGAGAGCGAGAGAGAGAGAGCGCGAGAGAGAGAGAGAGCGAGAGAGAGAGAGAGCGAGAGAGAGAGAGAGCGAGAGCGAGACAGAGCGAGAGCGAGAGAGAGCGAGAGAGAGAGAGAGCGAGAGAGAGAGAGAGCGAGAGAGAGAGAGAGCGCGAGAGAGAGAGAGCGCGAGAGAGAGAGAGAGAGCGCGAGAGAGAGAGAGACAGAGAAGAAAAAAAGTGGGAGAGAGACAGACAAAGAGAGAGGGGAGGCAGGGAGACAGAGACAGACAGCAAGAAAGTAAAGAAAAATGTGTGTTATACAGGATATACTGCATACATTCAGGTCATTTGGTCCAATCAGTATATCCTCACTTTTATCCACTGAAGCTCCTTCCTGATCTAAATCCGTCATTGACACTTGCTATTCCTTTCTAATTTCCACTTAAATACATTTGAACAAGTCAGGCTCCCTGCAGCACCAGGCTTCACATTCTCCCCATTCTTTGGCTGGAGAAGTTTCTTTTGAATTCCTCCTGGAATTTTTCGTGATTGTCTTGTGTTGGTAATCTCGAGTTTCTTCACCAAACACACGCTGTGCACCCACTCTATCAAAATGTTTTATCCATTTAAAGATCTCGATAGTCTCACCCTTCAGAATTTATTATTCCTGTCCTTGGGATTTTGGATTGCTTGTCTCCTGTCACAAAGCCTTATCTCAAGCTCATCTCTGCCCTCTTGTAGAATATCTGGAAATGTCTCTCATTCCTTGGACTGCCTGAGATTCCTGACTCTTCTTGAGAATGTTTGGTGCTGTGGCCCATAATAAAAATGGGAATTTAATTCTGAAACTCTGATTAAATAAAACAATATTCATGGTCATGGGAGAAGACACAGTTTGGCGCTGAGTGATGCTGCAGGGTCCAGAAAAGCTTCAATCCTGGTTGTGACGGCACATTTGTTTCCCCCGTCACCACCAGCTGTTTTAGATTCACCAAGACGGGATCTTTCTGTGCCCACGGGCTGATATTGTCAGCAGTGACTGGAAGGGTGTCCAGGAAGTGTACAACCAGAATGGACCCTTCCAGGGGAAGCACACCACCACTGGGGTATCTATCAGCGGGAGGCAGCTCAACGCTTCTGTACCACGTTAAACCGATATTCCTGGCCCTGGGGTGGGAGTGAAATGGCAGCAGGAATGCCAATGCCGGCCACATGCCTCCTCAGAGCGAGAGAAACAGTTTACTTCAGGCACGCACTGTTTTCTCTCACTGCCACTGTCCTTTGACTGAGGAGACCTTCTGAATCCCCTGTTAAAATTCTGTTTCTTTTTTTCTGACCACCCCATCAGCTGTTTTTGTTTCAATCTATTTCATTACAGTAAAGGGGTATTAGAAACTGCAGATGCTGGAGAATCTGAGACCACAAGGTATATAGAGCTGGATGAACACAGCAGGTCAAGTAGCATCAAAGGAGCAGGAAGGCTGATGTTTCGAGCCTAGACTTTTTTTTCAGAAGAACGATCTAGGCTTCAAACATCAGTTTTCCTGCTCCTCTGACGCTGCTTGGTCTGCTGTGTTCATACAGCTCTGCACTTTGTTTTCCCAAATTACAGTAAAACTGTTCACAGTGATTAGGAGTTGAAGTTCTCAAGCGTTGTTTGTGTTTATATGATTCCAAAACAACTCCACAGGATTAAGATTTTGTAACCGGCACTTAAGGATTGATGGGTATAATAATAAATCAAAGGGTGAAGGCAACAGCTAAATCAGCAGTTCCTACTATCTCAGCTAAATCTCCTGTTTACATCTGTCAGCCAGGGCTCCCTCATTAGCCCAGGTTACCCAAATCAACAAATTCAAACTCTTTGAGGAACAAAAACAGAAGTTTCCAGAAAAGCTCAACAGGTCTGGCAGCATCTGTGAAGAAAATAATCGGAGTTAATGCTTCATGTCTGGTGACCCTTACTCAGAATGACCTCACCGGACCCGAAACCTTAACTCTGATTTATTCCTCACAGATGATGCCAGACCTGCTGAGCTTTTCCAGCAACTTCAGTTTTTGTTCCTGATCAGCATCCGCAATTCATTCGGTTTTTATTTCATATTCTACTGGATCCACCTGGCCCTGGTTCCAATCACTATAGAATTCAATGGATACAGCAGGTTCTGTCACACTAATGTCAGATGATATATCATATTCCTTAACCCTGCAGTGTTCTTGGATCTTTAAGATGCTGGAAATAGCAATGTACTCCAGGACACACTGGGATATGTCCTACCATAGCACCCCTGGATTCACTGTCTTTATGACTGCTCTCCAGCAATGGTGTGAGCACTGTGACACACTGATATCAATATTTTTGCCCCTCTCAATCCTAGGATGTCCTGGTGAAGCGGCTCGGCGCTGACCTGCCCCCCTCGGATCCTGGTCTGGGTCTGATTCATCTCTAATAATGAGAAAAAGGTCTTACCATAAATCACCACCAGCTTGTCCTCCAGCCCACTGTGTTCCACCCGACAGGAATACTCGGCCTGATCCACCGGATCAAATTCTATCCATTTCCGGATCTGGTAGGTCCTGTCATGATTGGGTAAGATTCCAGTGGACAGGGTCTCATCGATCAACACTCCATCCCTCCACAGAGTCACCTCGATGGCTTGGGGGTAAAACCCGGTGACGAGACAGGACAGCCGGTTGGAATCGCCCAGATGAGTAAGGGACACGACGGGGGCAGCTGAGGGAGAGAGATAGAGGAGTCAGTGCACGAACATTGAGACAAAAACGAACCTTGCGGTACAGAGTCCCAGGCAACACATCCTTCACTGACTCTCAAACCACCCATACTCACTGTCTCTCACTTCCCCGCATCCCATCTTACTTCTTCCCCAACTCATACTCTGATTCTCACTGAGTCTCCTCCCCCCTCACTCAACAACTCTCACTCAAACCTTCCCCCACCCCCATCCCCATCAACTCACCGACTCTCAGTTCCCTCTGTCCATATTCCAGGTATTTCCTCAGCCACTGGACACATTCCTCCTCCAGGAAATTCTTCCACTCCTGTTTGTACACCACATGCTGGTTCCACCTGTTTTTGATGCTTTCCGCCCAGGGAACCGGTGTCACCCACACCATGTGATCCTTATCGAAGCTGATTAAATCTTGTCCGTCCCATCCAAGTTGACTGAACGCTCTCACAATCTCATTATTCCTCACGTCACAGCCAGTCACCATCTGGTACGTGTGGATCCCTGTCAATCACAATCACAAGCTTCCAGTTAGAGACAGTCAGCCCTGTCAATCAGTCTCAGGGTGAGAACCCCATCATCAGACTCACAACCACAGCCAGCCTCTGGATTGCAGATCCAGATCTGCACCTGGCCCCTCCCCATTCCCACCCAGACTCCCTGAAAGCACAGGAAGGTGTCATGCTGAAGTAAAGGGAGCACTCACCCAATGTCTGATTGGTCCGTGACATTAGTACTGGAATGTACGGCTTGAAATGGTTCTCCATCCGCTGAGCAAGATATAGTTTCCGCTGCCAGGCCTCATGTCCCTCACTCTCCACCATCCACTGTTCCCGGGGGATCAACACCTTCCGATCGCTGTCGTACATAACAAACTGGACCCCGTTCACGTATCCAACAATGACAAACTCGGGGAAACCAGGAATTGATGACACAGCAGTGTGGAAGTACCGGAGAGAGTGAGTGGCTGAAACACACGGAAAAATCAGGACATGAATCCCTGAACACCAATCACAAAACTACAACTGAATGCTATCTCTTTACACTCTACATCTGCATTTATAAAGCTCAGGATCCCATCCATCTCTTTCACCACTTTCAGGCTGGGACCCATAAACCCACTCATTTTGCCATTCAAAGGTAGTACCGACCCACCCCGACATCCTGTGTGTTACCATTAACCAGAAACTGAGGTGGATTAGCCAAATAAAAGCTCTGTGTTCCTGTTGCCTGTTTGCATCAGGAGATGTTTTCATTATTTAATCTCCCCTCCTTTCACCCTATCACAGATTTTCTCCTTTCATCTTCATGTCTCCTCCTCCGTCCATTGCCTTAAAAGGCTTTCAGCAATGATGAAATATTTCTCCCCACGATGCTGCCTGATCAGCTGAATATATCCAGCTATTTTGTTGTGGTCTATTTTGCCACACGATCCAATCTTGTCTGCTGCTAGACCTGAGCTGAATTCAAGAAATAAACTCAAAACAAACAAACAAACAAACACATTCAACTCCACCATCATCACAGCAATAATGTCACACATAATGGAACAGCCAAAAAGTGTTTATATTTTTGTTTCACGGGATGTGGGATCATTGTATAGGGTGGCATTTTCTCCCATCTCCGATTGTCTGAGAACGTGGTGGTGAGACACCATTTTGAACCACTGCAGTCTGTGTGGTGTAGTTACACACACAGTGCTGGTCCCAGCTAAAAATGTCAATTAATTGCCTTTAATTCCAAAACTTTTCTTAATTCTGGGAAACCAGATGAATAACATAAATCTTTTACTGAAATATTTGCAAACATTTTATTCCAGTTTGGACGCGAACCAGACCCACCCACTGCTTTATGCTGTTTCTACTTCTCGAGTCATCATATTGCAACATTTTCAGCGTAGGTACCCAAAATGAGGCGGTGAGATTCTCGACTGGCTGAAATTTCGAACTGCTGACTGCCTGTACACGAAGTAGTGCAAATGTTACCTGCTGCATATGTGTCCCAGCCTGAGAGTGGTGAAAGAGGTGGATGGGATCCTGGACTTTGTAACCACAGGCGTTTCCAAACAGGTTTGAGCTGAATTTCCATCAGGGTTGTAATCTCCGATTTCTCAGAAGAGAATTTTCAACCCTCGATTGAAGCCTCTGCAGAAGCAGATTAAGAATTGGTCTAAGCCTCAACGTCAATAAGACACAAATCCTGTTCCAACCTGTTTGAGATGAACTTCTAATCTATCCCTCCATTAAGATCAATGGATGACTCCTCCCAAATGTGGAACATTTCCCCACCTGGGAGGCTACATCTCATCTAAGAATGATATCAGTGCTAAGATTTAACATCACATCCAATCTGTGAGCACTGCCTTCCAATTCCTCAGGTTGGGAGACTTCAATGACCATGATATCTGTGATGATGTCAAGATCCTTTTATAAAAAGAAATCATCCATCCAACTCTTTCCCATCATTCCAAAACTTGGACTATATACAGATTCCATTCTCAAGAGCCTTGAGAAACTCTATCAACACAGGATGGATAGAAAAGGGGGCAAGAGAGAAGGGAGAGTGGCATTTGTGATTAGGAATGGTAATATGGTCGTACTTAGGGAGGCTATTCCTGATATTCCAGGCCATTGTGTTAAGGGCTTAGATGGAGAGGAATTTATTGAAGGTGTACAAGAAATTGTTCTGATTCAGTAAGTGGACGTACCTACGACAGAATGAGCAAAAACCTGAGGTACTCTTGGGAAATAAGGCACGGCAGGGGACTAAGATGTCAGTGGGGAGCACTTTGGGGGCCATGATCAGAATTCTGTTGGTCTTAAAAATGTGATGGAACAGGACAGACTGAATCTAAAAGTTAAATTTCTAAATTGCAGAAAGGCTGATTTTGATGGTATTACGCAAGAGTTTACAGAAGTTGATTTTGGGTGGATATTTGCAGGTAAAGGGATGGCTGGAAAATGGGAAGCTGTCAAAATGAGACAATGAGAGTCCAGAGACAGTTTGTTTCTGTTACGGTAAAGGACAAGCTTGCTGGATGAATAGAAAAATTGTCATCTTGTTCACAAAAAAAAAGAAGCATAAGTCAGGGAAAGATAGCAGGGATCGAGCAAATCCCTACAGGAGTACAAAGGCAATAGGAGCATATTTAAGAAGGAAATCAGGAGGGCAAAACAAGGACGTGAGACAGCTTTGGCAAATAGAGCTGAAGCAGAATCCAAAGAGATTCTACAAGTACATTAAGGAGTACAGGCTAACTGCGGAGAGAATACGGCCCCTTAAATAACAACAAGGCTACCGACATGTGGAGCTGCAAGAGGTGGGGGAGATACTAAACAAGTATATTGCATCAGTATTTACTGTGGAGAAGGACATGGAAGATATAGAACATGGAACATAAATAGCCACATCTTGAAAAACGTCCATATTACACGGGAGGTGGCGCTGTGCGTCTTAGAATGCATGAAGTTGGATTTATCCCCCAGACCTGATCAGGCATAGCCTAGAACTTTGTGAGAAGCAAGGGAAGTGATTACTGGGCCTGTTGCTGAGACATTTGTATCATGGATAGCCAGAGGTAAAGTGCCAGAAGACTGAAGGTTGGCTAACGTGGTGTCACTATTTCAGAAAGGTGGTAAGGAAAAGCCAGGAAACTAAAGACCGGTGAGCCTGACATTGGTGGTGGGAATGTTGTTTGGAGGGAATCCGGAGGGACAGGATTTATTTGTATTTGGAAAGGCAAGGAAATTTTAGGGATAGTCACCATGGCTTTGTGAGTGGGAAATCATGTCTGACTGAGCGGATTGAGTTTTTTGAAGAAGTAACGCAGAGGATTGCCGATGGCAGTGCAGTGGAGATGATTTATATGGACTTCAGTAAGGCATTTGAGAAGGTTTGATGTGGTAAACTGGTTAGCAAGGTTAGATCACGTGGAATACGTGGGCAACTAGCCATTTGGTTACAGAACTGGCTTGAAAGTAGTGGTAGAGGGTTGCTTTTCAGATTAGAGACCTGTAACCAGTGGTGTGCCACAATGATCAGTGCTGGGTCCACTGTTTTTTGTCATTTATATAAGTGATTCAATGTGAACATAAGAGGTATGAATAGTAAGCTTGCAGATGACACCAAAATTGGAGATGTAACGGACAGCGAAGAACATTACCTCAGACTACAATGGGACCTTAATCAGATGGGCTGATGGGCCAAGGAGTGGCAGCTGGAGTTTGATCTTGATAAATGTGAGATGCTACAGTCTGGTCAGACAAATCAGGGCAGGACTTATACAATTAATGGTAAGGTCGTGGGGAGTGTTGCTCAATTAGATCTTTTAGTGCAAGTTTGTAGTAACCTGAAAGTGGAGTCGCAGGTAGATAGGATCGTGAACATAGCATTTTGTTTGCTTGCCTTTAATGGTCAGTGCATGGAGTACAAGAGTTGGGAGGTCGTGTTGCTTCTGTACAGGCTATTGATTAGGCAACAGTTGGAATACTGTGTGTAATTCTGGTCTCCCTGCTTTGGAAAGGATGTTGAGAAACTTGAAAGGGTTCAGAAAAGATTTACAAGGATGTTGCCAGAGTTGGAGGGTTTGAGCTATATGGGAAGGCTGAGTATACTGGAGCTATTTTCCTTGGACCGTCAGAGGATGAGGTGTTGACTTTATAGAAGTTTATAAAATCATGAGGTGCATGGATAGGTGAAATAGACAAGGTGTAATCCCTGGGGTGGGTGGGTCCAAAACTAGAGGGCAAAGGTTAACAGCAAGTTCCAACTGCCAACGCATATCGCTGTCACCCAACTTAACGATGGCACTTAAAATGAGATGAGGATAAAGGAAGTGTTTCAAAGACTCCCTCAGGGCTTCTATCAAGAAATGCAACATGAATACCAGTCCATGCGAGACCTTCATTCAGAAGAATATGATTTTGGAGGAAATTCCTGTTTGAAGGGTTACAATTCTTTGGAGAACTCCTGCTGGCAAGTGGAAGTGTGGAAAAGGAACCAGGAAAGGAAAGCCAACAATTTCAAGCCCAAAGGAACAATTCCACTTTCCAGAAACACCTGCCAAATGGATTTTCGGAGATGGAACTCTAGGATTGGGATCATCAGCCACATAAGGACCCACAGAATACATGACCAGTGCCATGGGAGTGTCCTAGATGGACAATCATACTCATTAGTGAGGGGACACCAACAACATCTGGATTGATTTTACAAGCTTCGTATCAAAGACCCCAATTTCTGACAGTTATAACTTAAATTCCTAAACATATTCCAAAAACAATGAATGATGAAACAGATTTTCCCAAGAGGCAAAAAGAACAGGTTCAAGGGGATGAATACTCTTCCAATTCTTATGGCCTTTCCTTTCATTCATTCCAGGGGGGTGGGTATAGGTCAGCCCTTGTAGTCCACCTTCAATTACACTGACACCAGTTATAAACAATGCCCATTCCAGTGAGTCTGAAGTCACAGGTAGGTACGACCAGGAAGAGACAGCAGACTGCCTGCCCTAAAAGAACATTGTTGCACTAGACAGATATTTATGATATTTTTCTTCCACATTCTTCACTGCTAACTTCCTGTCCCAACACTCCAATTAAATGTCGCTGCCTTTCTATTCCACCACATTCCCCTGATCTCAGTCTGACACTCCTCCCTTAATCACCAGCACACACTTACTGCAGGTAACAGTCCAGCACATCTCTGGCTCTCAACTGCAGACACTCAACCAGTAATGGAGTTCAAATATCATTAAAGATTTCTCCAAAAAGCAACAAGACAACAGTTTGTTAGAATTCTATTCCAATAACGCATTTTTTCTAATTCAGCAAGGTGTGCCCTGGACTGACACTGTCCCCGACCCCGGTCTGTGAGCTGTATCCCGTACTGGCACTGTCCCCGTCCCCGGTCTGTGAGCTGTATCCCGTACTGACACTGTCCCCGACCCCAGTCTGTGAGCTGTATCCCGTACTGGCGCTGTCCCCGACCCCGGTCTGTGAGCTGTATCCCGTACTGGCACTGTCCCCGACCCCGGTCTGTGAGCTGTATCCCGTACTGGCGCTGTCCCCGACCCCGGTCTGTGAGCTGTATCCCGTACTGGCGCTGTCCCCGACCCCGGTCTGTGAGCTGTATCCCGTACTGGCGCTGTCCCCGACCCCGGTCTGTGAGCTGTATCCCGTACTGGCGCTGTCCCCGACCCCGGTCTGTGAGCTGTATCCCGTACTGGCGCTGTCCCCAACCCCGGTCTGTGAGCTGTATCCCGTACTGGCACTGTCCCCGACCCCGGTCTGTGAGCTGTATCCCGTACTGACACTGTCCCCGACCCCGGTCTGTGAGCTGTATCCCGTACTGGCACTGTCCCCGACCCCGGTCTGTGAGCTGTATCCTGTACTGGCTCTGTCCCCGTCCCCGGTCTGTGAGCTGTATCCCGTACTGGCACTGTCCCCGACCCCGGTCTGTGAGCTGTATCCCGTACTGGCGCTGTCCCCGTCCCCGGTCTGTGAGCTGTATCCCGTACTAACACTGTCCCTGTCGGTCTGTGAGCTGTATCCCGCACTGACACTGTCCCCGGTCTGTGAGCTGTATCCGGTACTGGCACTGTCCCCGTCCCCGGTCTGTGAGCTGTATCCCGTACTGACAATGTCCCCTCAATTTATTTTTACAGCTGTGGCATGAACACTTGCGTAAACAAATTCCTCCTCATGTGTTGTAAAGCTATCAGCCTTCCTCTAGACACAGCTTCCACTGCTGTCTGTAGCTTTCCTGCAAACATCTTTTCTCGAGGTAAATCTCTGAAGGCAAAGCTAGAATCTCTGTAACCAGACAGGCATTATTGTTGACTCTTTCGCATCTAATGGTTTATGGTCCATCTGTCTGAGCACTTCAGCCCAAGGTATTAATTAGATAATGAGGTAACTTAATTGATGAGTTTATCTGCTCATAGATTCAGAGCTGTTCCCACCAGCCAATCCCTCTAATGTCATCATGTTGAATGAATATTAATCCTCTCCTCGGCAATAACCATTGCAGAGTTGAAAATCTTGTCTAACACAAGGGAGAAGACGAATGAAATGCTCTCAGAGCACTTGTCTGGATGAGTACAGTTCCAACACACTCAAGAAGCTCAACACCATCTAGCATAGAGCAACCCACCAAGGGGACTATTCAACATCTCCAACATTCATTGCCTTCACCACTGATGCAGAGTGACAGTAAAGAGTGTATCTCTGAGAAGATGCACTGCAGGATCCCGCCCAGCATCATTTGATAGTACATTCCCAACTCAAAATCTCCTTTCTCCAAGGCCAAAGGGAGCAGAGAGATGGGAACACCACAATCTACAAGTTCACCTCCATGTCTCATCCTGACTTGGAACGATCTCACCATTCCCTCACTGTTACTGGAATATAACTTGAGAGCTTGCTCCCTAACAGCACTGGTGGACTGCAATGGTTCAACATTCTTGCTCACTGCCACCTCTGAGAGCAAATAACAACGAGCAATACGTCCCAGCTTTACCTGTAACACTCGGATGTCATTGACTAATATAAACAAAACGTCCAAGCGGAATACAACTGTAAAACAGTATAATATTCAGCTTCTTGAAACTGGCAGACTGGAACATGAGGAAGCCATTCAGCCCTTCAAGCCTGCTATGCAGGAATAGGAAGAGGTCATTTGGCCCCTTCAGTTTTTGACACAGTGACAGAAACAAGTCCCTCGGACCCACGATGCTGGCCATTCCCATGTCACTTTTAGTTTCCACCTGTGTTCCATTTCTGATGTTGAGGTTTTGTGGACCTCGGCAGCTGATGGTTGATTTGTGGCATGCACAGCTGCAGGGAAGGAATGGTTCCTCCATTTGTGTGTATGCACTGCGATGGTATCGAGTCAGAGTCACACAGCAAGGAAACAGACCTTCAGACAGTTTAGTTAAATCGATGAGAATACCACAGTTAGGCCGACTGGAGAGAATAAAATATGATTTACTGAAATAAAACGAAGATTTGAGAAGCCATTTTGTTAGCTTATTATCCAAAGCTGGGGAATGGAGAGAATTTCACAATTCACTTCAGCCTCATCCATTGAATAATCAGACTTTGTTTAGTTCTCAAGTTCATGCATTTTTCACTTTTTGCTTTACTTGTAAATGTATTTACTAATATTTTAACTTCACTTTTCTATCCTTTAACGTTCAATAAATCATTTGAAACAAAGGTTTTTGCTGTCGCATTATAGTTAAGTCTCATACAAACCTGAATAATTTTAAATATTGGATTCACCAAAGTTAAAAACATGTAATCAAATAAATTGTACCAAATAAAACACTCTGACAGTCAT
Organism: Stegostoma tigrinum; assembly: GCF_030684315.1. Lineage (NCBI taxonomy): Eukaryota > Metazoa > Chordata > Chondrichthyes > Orectolobiformes > Stegostomatidae > Stegostoma > Stegostoma tigrinum. The sequence continues at coordinate 11,119,539 of NC_081387.1, forward strand.
ATGTTCCAGGGTTAAAATCGCAGTCAGCACCCTTCTTCAGAAATGGGGAAGTGGGAAGGAAACTCTGAAATAAATAGAGTGGGGACAGGTGGGACTGGGAAAGGTAGCCGGGGTGGTGATAGGGATTGGTCAGTGAGGGGACACGAGCAGATAGGTGGTAGAGAAGATGGGCAGGTTGAGTCAGGTCAAGGAGGTGGGGATGTGAAGAAGGTTTGGTCATGGGATGAGGACGGGATGGGGCGATTTTGAAGCGAGCAAAGTCCACATTGGGACCATTGGGCTGTAGGCTCCTAAGGTGGAACATGAGGTGCTGTTCCTCCAGTTTCCACGCAGCATAATTGTGACACTGGGGGAGGCCCAGGATGGATATGTTGTCCGTGGAGTGGGAGGGGGAGTTGAAGTGGTTAGCGACTGGAAGGTGTTGTCGTTTGTCGCAAACACAGCGCAAGTACTCTACAAAGCGGTCCCTGAGCCTCCGCTTCGCCTCACCAATGGCGAGGAGGCTGCAGGGGGAGCAGCGGATGCAATAGACCACATTGATAGATGTGCAGGTGACCCTCTGTCTGATGTGAAATATTTGTTTGGAGCCTGGGGATTGAGGTGGCCGGGGGCGGGGGGGTGAGGGGGGAGGAGATGTAGGGGCATGGTTCGAACTTCCTGCAGTTGCACAAAAAGGTCCTGTGGGTAGGGGACCAGAGGGGAGTGTCTAGTGGACGAGGGAGTCACAGAAAGAGCAATCCACAGGGAAGGCAGGGTGGGGGAATTATTTTCGGCTGTGGGATCAGATTGCAGGTGGCAGACGTGACGGAGAACACGGACTCCCACAGCTACATTAGAATACACTTCCTCTCACCCACGTCCCTGACCAGGAATGCAATCCCTTACTCCAAATTCCTCCACCTCCCAAGATGGGGCGTTCCACTCCTCAACATCCCAAATATCCTCTCATTTCAAGGACGGCAACGTCCCCCCTTCAGTGGTCGAAAGTCATCTTGATCACATCCCTTGCGTTTCCCGCACCTCTGCCCTCACATCCCCTCACTGCAAAAACAAAGACAGAATTCCCCTTGTCCTCATATCACCCCATTAACCTCAGAATTCAGTGTATCATTCGCCGCCACTGACTGAGGACTAATGCACCAGGACCCAGCTGGAATTGTGCCCAGTTACCCACCTGCAGAGAGCTCTCCACACAGAAGCCCCAGCACGAACAGTCGGATCATTGCGCCTTCAGCCACCGGCCTGGGAGGAGAAATGGGTGAGAGAAATCGTTTTCCAGTGAAATGTCTCCAGACTGTGAGCTGCGCCTTGGGCTGATCTCCTTTCACTCAGGCACCTTCACACTGATTGGTCCCAAACTATCATTGATCCAATCAGAATAAAAAGAATCAGTGAGTCATCTGTCTCCGGAAGAATAGATTTCAAACGGGTTGCGAATTCGCGCATTGACTCCTGGAAACTTCCCAAACAGATCCACACCTTTCACTTTCAGAATGAGATAACAAAGTATGGAGCCGGAGGAACACGGCAAGCCTGGCAGCATCAGAGGAGCAGGAAAGCTGATGAATCGGTTCGGGACCCTTCAGAAATGGGGGAGAAGGAAGGGTCTCTTTAAAAATAAATAGAGCGGGGCGTGAATAGGCGGTATATAGGCTTCGGAGTTGGCCGGTGGTGGGGACGGGAGGAGCTAGTAGGTGGGAGAGAAGACGGACAGGTCAGTGAGGCTGGACGAGGAGCGGGGTGCCGGTCTTGCGATGAGGTCGGGGAGTAGGGAGATTTTGAAGCTGGTAAAGTCCACATTGATGCTGTTGGGTTGCAGGGTTCCCAGGCGGAATATGAGGTGCTGATCCTCCAGTTTCCGGATGGCATCACTGTAGCCCCAGGATGGACATGTCGTCCAGAGAGTGGGAGGGGGAGTTGAAGTTCTTTGAGACTGGAAGGTTGTTGTTTGTCACTAACCGAACGTAAGTGTTCCACAAAGTAGTCTCCGAGCCTCTGCTTGCTCTCACCGATGGAGAGGAGGCCACATCGCGTACAGCGGATGCAGTATATCACATTAGCAGATGTGCAAGTGAACATCTGTTTGATGAGGAAGTTCTTATTAGAGCCTGGAATGGGGGTGAGGAGGGAGGTATAGGGGCAGATGTAGCACTTCCTGTCGGGGCAACTGAGGAGTGTGGAGCGGAAGAGGGAGTTGCAGAGAGAGTGGTCCTTCCAGAAAGCAGATAAGGGTGGGGAGGTAAATATATCCTTGGTAGTGGGGTCAGATTGCAGATGGCAGAAGTGGTGGAGAATGGTGTGTTGAATTGAGAGGTTAATGGGGTGATGTGTGAGGACAAGGGGAATTCTGTCTTTGTTGTTATTGTGGCGAGAGGGTGTGAGGGCTGAGGTGCGGGAAACACAAAAGGTGCGGTCGAGGAAGTTTTCGACCACTGTTGGGGGGAGGTTGCAGTTATTGAAATACGAGGACATCTGGGATGTTCAGGAGTGGAATGCCTCATCTTGGGAGCAGTTGCAGTGGAGGCAGAGGAATTGGGAATAGGGGAATGCATTCTTGCAGGAAAGTGTGTGAGAAGAATGTAGTCTGGGTAGCTAGTGGACTTGAAGTAGATATCAGTTTTGAGGTGATCACCAGAGATGGAGACAGAGAGGTCCAGGAAGGAGAGAGAGGTATCAGAGATGGTCCAGGTGAACTTGAGGCTGGCGTTGGAGGCGTTAATAAAGTGGATGAACTGTTTGAGCTCCTCGTTAGAGTATGAGATGGTGCCAATACAGTTATCGATGCAGCGGAGGAAGAGTTGGGGGATTGTGGCAGACTAGCTGCGAAAGAGGGACTGTTGCATGTATCCTACAAAGAGGCAGGCATAGCTTGGGCCCATGCGGGTACCCATGGCCACCCCCTTAGTCTATAGGAGGTGGGAGGAGTTGAAGGAGTTGTTAAGGGTAATGATGAGTTCAGTTAAGTGGATAAGGATATCGGTGGAGGGGGTCTGGTTGGGCCTGCAGGAGAGGAAGAAGCTTTTGGGCCGTCGGACTGGCGAAGGTAAGATGTTGGGGGCCAGGGAATCTGAATTTTGGAGGAGGTGGAGAGCATGGGTGGTGTCCCAGATGGAGGTGGGGAGTTCCTAGACCAGGAGGGAGGTAGTAGAGTCAAGATAAGTGGAGATAAGTTCGGTGGGGCAGGAGCAGGCGGAGACAATGGGTTGGCTGGGGCAGTCAAGTTTGTGGATTTTGGGAGGGAGAAAGAAACAGACAATGCGGGGTTGGGGAATGATGAGGTTGGAGGCTGTGGGTGGGAGGTCACCTGAGGCGATGAGGTTATGGATGTTCTGGGAGATGAAGTTTTGGTGGTTGGGGGGGTGGGGTCATGATCAAGGGGGCGGTAGGAGGAGGTGCCGGAGAGATGGCATCTGGCCTTGGCGATGTAGAGGTCAGTGCGCCATACTACAACTGCACCACTCATGTCCGCCGGCCCAATAGTGAGCTTGGGGTTGGAGCAGAGGACTGCAAGTTCCATAGGGGAGAGGTTGAGGCATTCAGTGTCTCAATGGCAGTTGGAGATGAAGCGATCAAGGGAGGGTAGGAGGCCTTGGGGTGTTGTCCAGGATGATGGGGTGTGTTGGAGGCGGGAGAAGGGATCGGTAGAGGGGGGTTTGTCTTGCATCTAAAGAAATAAGTGCGGAGGCGGCGGAAAAACTGTTTGATGTCCCAGTGTGGGGGGGTATTCGTTGATGTTCAGGTGGAGGAGGATAAAGGTGAGCCCTTTACTGAGGACTGACCATTCGTCCTCAGTGAGGGGGAGGCCGGGGGTGATGGTGAAGGCAGGGCTGGGGGCTGATGTTGGCTGTATAGCTAGTGGCTGTTGAGAAAGTCGGTGGAGCGGCGTCGGTGTCGGCATTGGCAGGGGGCATCCTTGATGTTGGCAGTGACAGCCCCTGCCAACATCGAAGCCTCTTCCACAGACCCCTTCTCCTGCCTCCAGTAACAAATTTCCTGGCTTCGCAACAGCAATTGCTACGTTGCCACTGCTTTCCTCGGTGTTCTGGGAGATCTCTGGGCTCGTGGTCCCCAGAATCTGGATTTGCTGCCTTGATGCTCCTTTTCATTCGGGATCTACAAGACCTCTTTTGTTGAGTGTGCTGAGATCATCTCACCCAAAATCTATTCACACCATTGCAGTAAGTGACATTGAATCCATTCCACTACATTAACCCTTTCAGAACCAAATGACTTAGACTTCACCAAACACAAGTCAAGAATACATTGCATCACTCCAAAACATAGAGTCACAGAATTATACAGCACAGAAAGAGGCCTTTAAGTCCAATTCATCTATGGTCACTGGGTTTCCTAAACTGAGCTAGTCCCATTTGTCTCTGCTTGGCACATATTCCTCTAAATCTTTCCTATCCATGTACTCATCCAAATGTCTTTGAAATGTTATAATTGTACCCACTTCTACCACTTCTCTTGGCATTTCGTTCCATATATGCACCACCCTCTGTGTGAAAAAGTTCACCTTACCTATGCCCCTTGTGATTTTATAAACCTCTATAAGGAACTGTTCAGCCTCCTATCCTTCAGGCAAGGAAATCCCTGCCTATCCAGCTGCTCTTTATAACACATAATGTGAATGTTCCCCCTCTTAGAACCATTTTTTCAAACCTTTTTTTGCACCTTTACCAGTTTAATAACATTCTTGTGTAGTAGGGTGCCCAGAATTGTATGCAGCACAATTGTATGACCTTACCAATGCCTTGTTTAGCCATAACATGTGATCCTGTACTCAAGTATGTCAAACACCTGTCAACTTGTGATACCACTCCCAAGGAGCTATGCACCTGCACTTTGACAACTCTACCCAGGGCCCTGCCATTAACTCTGTAAGCCCTGTCCTCGTTTGTCTCACCAAAATAAGACACCTCGCATTTTTCTGAATTAAACTCCACCTGCAATTCCTCGGCCCACTGACCCAGTTGATCAAGATCCTGTTGTATTCTGAGGTAACTTTCTTCACTGTCCAGTATACTGCCAATTTTACTGTCACGAGCAAACTTACTAACCTTAAACTCCTGCACTCTCATCCACATCATTTATTTAATTGAAGAACAACAGTGCTCCCGAGAGGGGGATATAGGTTCAAGAAAAAAATTGACACACAGACAGTGGAGGCAACTGTGGATTTAGCAGCTTTTAGAATAGATAGGTGCAGAGACCTGAATGAGGTTTATCACAGAGATAATGGGAACTGCAGATGTTGGAGAATCAAAGATAACAAAGTCTGGAGCTGGATGAACACAGCAGGCCAAGCAGCATCTTAGGAGCACCAAAGCTGATGTTTCGGGCCTAGACCCTTCATCAAAAAAGGGGAAGGGGGAGAGGGTTCTGAAATAAATAGGGAGAGACGGGGAGGAGGATCACAGATGGATAGAGGAGAAGATAGGTGGAGAGGGAACAGACAGGTTAAAGAGGCGGGGATGGAGCTAGTAGAGGTGAGTGTAAGTGGGGAGGTAGGGAGGGGATAGGTCAGTCCAGGGAGGACAGACAGGTCAAGGGAGCGGGATGAGGTTAGTAGGTAGGAATTGGGGGTGCGGCTTGAGGTGAGAGGAGGGGATAGGTGAGAGGAATAACAGGTTAGGGAGGTGGGGACAAGCTGGGCTGGTTTTGGGATGCAGCGGGGGGGAGGGGAGATTTTGAAGCTTGTGAAATCCACAATGATACCATTGGGCTGCAGGGTTCCCAAGTGAATATGAGTTGCTGTTCCTGCAACCTTTGGATGGCATCGTGGTGGCACTGCAGGAGGGCCAGGATGGACATGTCGTCTAAGGAGTGGGAGGGGGAGTTGAAATGGTCTAACTGGGAGGTGCAGTTGTTTATTGCAAACCGAGCATAGGTGTTCTGCAAAGCAGTCCCTAAGCATCCGCTTGGTTTCCCCAATGTAGAGGAGGCGACAACGTGTACAGCAGATGGAGTATACCACATTGGCAGATGTGCAGGGGAACATCTGCTTGATGTGGAATGTCATCTTGGGGCCTGGGAAGGGGGTGAGGGAGGAGGTGTGGGGGCAAGTGTAGCACTTCCTGCGGTTGCAGGGGAAAGTGTCGGGTGCGGTGGGGTTGGCGGGGAGTGTGGAGCGGACAAGGGAGTCACAGAGAGAGTGGTCTCTCTGAAAAGCAGACAAGGGTGGGGATGGAGAAATATCTTTGGTGGTGGGGTTGGATTGCAGATGGTGAAAGTGTCAGAGAATGATCACCAGGCATAAAATATCAGATGCTCTGGCAGCAATTCAAATATTATCTCTGGCTGCAGATGTGATGCTGAAGGCTGCTAACGTTGTTCCATTTTTCAAAGAGGTAGGAAGTGTAGCCCAGTCAGTCTGAACTCAGTGGTGGGGAATCTGTCAGAAAGAATTCTGAGGCACAGAATATATCGGTTCATGAGAAACATGGACTAATCAGAAGCCAAAGAACTATGGATGCTGGAAATCAGAAACCTCTGGAAAATCTTTGAAGTTCTGGCAGCATCTGTGGAGAGAAAGCAGTGTTAACATTTCAGGTCCAGTGACCCTTCTTCAGAACTGATTGCAACTAGGAAAAGGCTGTAGGGTGACAAGTTGGGGAAGGAGAACGTTATAGGTGGAGATGGAGCCCAGAGATAGAGAGAAATACCACTGGGAAGGCCAAGGACTAGGTAAAGGTCAGCTTGGGGGAATGACTAGCTGTAACAGGAACCATTAGTGGCTGGCAGTGGGCTCCCAAGTGGAAAATGAGGTGCTGTTCTTCCAGCTGTGCTGAGCTTTGCTGGAGCACTGCAGCAAGCCTGAGATGGGAATGTTGGCCAGAGAACACGGCAGAGTGTTGAAGTTATAGGCAACCTGAAGCTCAGGGTCAGAACATTGGTATTCTGCAAAACAGTCACTCAATCTGTGCTTCATTTCCCCAAATGGAGTTTAATTCAGATAAATGCAAGGTTGCATTTTGGTAAGACAAACCAGGACAGAACGTACACAGATAATCTTTGGGCCCTGGGGAGTGTTGTTGAAGAGATACTTAGGGGTGCAGGTACACAGTGCCTTGAAATTAGTGTCACACATAGATGGGTGATGAAGAAGGTATTTGGCTTCATTAGTCAGAGCATTGAGTATACTGGCAGATGAGGTTAATCCAGGTAAGTGTGCACTTTGGGGGGTCAAATGTTAAGGAAGAGTATATAGTCAATGGCAGGACCCTGAGCAGCATTGTTATACAGAGGAATCTTGAGGTTCAAGACCATAGCTTCATGAAAGTGGCCATGCAGGTACATTGGGTGGGAAAGAAGGCGTATGGCATGCTTGCCTTTATTAGTCAGGGAACTGCGTACAAGAGTCAGGTTGTCATTTTGCAGCTTTATAAGACTTTGGTTAAGCCACACTTAAAGCATTCAATTTTGGTCACGACATTACAGGAAGAATGTGGAAGCTTTGGAGAGGATGAAGAAGAGGTTTACCAGGATGCTGCCTGGATTAGAGGGTATGAGCTAGAAGGAGAGGCGAGAAAAACTCGGGTTTCTCTGGAGTGACGGAGCTTGAGGGAAGACGTGATAGAAGTCTGTAAAATTATAAGCAGCAGAGATAGGATTGACGGTCAGAATCTTTTTGTCAGACTGGAAATATCTAATACTAGTGGGCATGCATTTAAGGTGAGACGGGGAAAGTTCAAAGGAGATGTCAGGGGCACGTTTTTCACACAGAGAGTGGCAGAAGTCTGGAACATGCTGACAGGTGTGGTGGTGGAGGCAGATACGATAGGTTCATTTAAGGGCCTTTTAGATAAGAACATGAATATGCACGGAATGGAACGATAGCGACCAAGACCAGGCTGAAGGGATTGGTTTCATTTGGCACCATGGGTCTGTGCTGCACAGTTCTGTATTCTGTATTCTATTGGAGTTGGGACATCACGTTAGGGATGAACAAGACATTGGACATTTGGAGCACTGTATCCAGTGGTGTTGCATCGCTATAAGAAAGATTTTATGAAACTGGAAAGGGTGAAGTACCAAGACTGGAGGGTGTGATTCATAAGGAGAGTTTGGATAGACTAGGACGGTTTTCCCTGGAACATGGGATGCTGAGGTGTGACCTCATGGAGGCTCATAAAATCACGAGAGGCACAGATAAGATGAATAGCCAAGGTCTTTCCCCCAGGTTAGGGAAGCCCAAAACTAGAGGTTTTACATGAAAGGGGGCAGATTCGAGGGACAAATTTTTCAGACAGAGTGTGGCACACATATGGAATGAACTTCCAGAGGAAGTGGAACAGGCAGGTACAATTCCAACATTTAAAAAAAATGGACAGTTATATGAATAGGAAAGGCTTAGAGGTATACAGTCCAAACACAGGCAAATGGGTCGCATCATCCTATGACAATTCCGCCATCTGTAATCTGACCCAACTGCGAAAGACATTTTTCCCTCCCCACCCTTATCTGCCTTGCGGAGGCACCACTCTCTCTGTGACTCCCTTGTCCGCTCCACACTCCACGCCCAGCCTCACAACGCCGACGCTATTCCCTGCAACCGCAGGTGCAGACAGTTCAGGTCACCATGTGGTTGAAAGGACATTCAGGTATTGTAGAGGGTGCAGAGAAGAATGACAATGACAATGTCAGAAATATGTGAGTGAATATTATCAGGGAAAGGATTGGCAGGCTGGGTGTCTCTGGAATAATAAATCCCAAAGGATGGATCAACAGAGATCTTTAAGTGGATAAAACATTTTGATAGAGTGGATGCAGAGCGCGTGTTTGGTGAAGAAACTCAAGATTACCAACACAAGACAATCACCAAAAATTCCAAAAGGAATTCAAAAGAAACTTCTCCAGCCAAAGAATGGGGAGAATGTGAAAGTTGGTGCTACAGGAAGCCTGACTTGTTCAAATGTATTTAAGTGGAAATTAGAAAGGAATAGCAAGTGTCAATGACAGATTTAGATCAGGAAGGATCAGGATAAAAGTGAGGATATACTGATTGGACCAAATGACCTGGATGTATGCAGTATATCCTGTATAACACACATTTTTCTTTACTTTCTTGCTCTCTGTCTCTGTCTCCCTGCCTCCCCTCTCTCTTTGTGTTGGTCTCTCTCCCTCCTTTTTTTTTCTGTCATTCGCTCTGGTTTTTTCTCTCTTTATTCGACAGATCTGAAGTCTCTCTCCCAGGTTCCTGTTATCGTTGGGATTGTATTTGGAGTCCTTGGGATCATCGCTCTCACTGCTGGGGCTGTCATCATTTACAAGAAGAAATGTAAGGGTTTGTGTTAAAATTGCAGCCTCTCTCTGGGGTCTCAGCATGTTGGAGAGCCAGAAGGGAGATGGCCATAAAATAGTGAAGGAACATTGTAAGCAGTTTTGGGTCCAATGTCTGAGAAAGGATGTGCTGCCCTTGGGAATCCAGAGGAGGTTTACAAGAATGATCCCTGGGTTGAAGGGTTTGTCAAATGAGGAGTGGGTGAGAACTCTGGGTCTGTGTTTCCTGGAGTTTTGAAGGTCGGGGGTGAATCTCATTGAAACTTACAGATTACTGAGAGGCCTGGATAGAGTGGATGTGGAGAAGATGTTTCCATGAGCAGGAGAGACAAGGACCAAAGGGGCCAGTATAGTGTAAGAAGGGACAATCCTTTAGAACTGAGGAGGAATTTCCTCAGCCAGACAGTGGTGATTCTTTGGAAACCCATTGTTGCAGGAGGGTGTGGAGGCCAAGACACTAAGCGTCCTTAAGACAGGGATAGTTAGGTATTTAATTGGTAAGCGGATGAAGGGTTATGCAGAAAAGGCAGGTGAATGGGTTTGAGGAATACATCAACCACAATTGAATGATGGAGCAAGCCCGATGTACCAAATAGCCTAAATCTGCTGCAGTATCTTCTGGTCCTCGGTTATTTGTTTGGGTTAGGAGGGTGTGCAAGGAATCTCTGTGTTTAGGAGTCGGTCTTTGTGTTAGCAATGGCTCAGGCTGTGGGGAGAGGGCCTCCATTTTTTGAAGGAGGGTCTGCAATGGTGCCCTGCTTCTCAGGATAATGTGGAAGGTCTCAGGGTTCGGACTCTCACGTTATGAACGTAACATCAGATATTTCAGATTGGGGCTGGCCCTCAGTTAAGTGTTGGGCATCAGCAGATCAGGGCAATGTGGGCATGAGGGGCTGAATCTAGATGGGAGTGAGAGTCTCCAGCTTTTCTTCTGATTTTCTCTCAGTCTCTCGACACTCACTGAACGTTCCTTGATTTACAGGAGTGAGGAGCAACTACAATCGCGTAAACAGTGAGCCGACAGTGCACATATCTCTGTTACTGTTTGACTAACTCATTTCTGTTTCAGACAAAGATCCATAAAATGCTGGAGATCTGAAACACAAAAAGAACAGAAATTACTAAAGAAACTCCACAGTTCTGGCAGCATCTATCACGAAAAAAATGTTAACATTTTGAGTCCTTTGGAGTTCTGTTGGGAGTGTCACTGGACCCAAAGCATTAATTGTGCTTTCTCTCTGCAGATGATGTCTCAGGTGTTGAGTTTCTCCAGTAATGTCAGTTTTTGTTGTTTGTCTGGTCTAGTCTTGACTGGTGTGGTCTGTTTGTCTTTCATTCTTCTCTCGCTCTCTCATTTCTCCTCAGGTGCTCTCTCCCTCTCTCTCGTGCGTTCTCTTTATGACTTTCATTTGCCTCCCCTCATACTCTCTATCTCTCATTTCTCCTGCTGTTGAACTGTCTCTTTTATTTGTCTCTCTCATGCTTTCTCTGTCAATTCTACGATTCATGCCATCTCCCGCACTCCCTCTCTCTTGTTTCTCTCTCCTGCACTCTGTCATTCTTCCTCTCATGTCTGATGTCTCCATCATATTTTCTCTTGCTGTGATAATGAACAGTATTTAATGCCTCTCTTTCCATTAACAGCTTCTGACGAAAGGTCATCTTGTCACAGTTCAACCACTACCTGAGGTATGATTGGGGTTGGTCAATGTTGGGAGCAGATCATTATAATTGGGATATTGGAGCTGGTTTTAATTATAAATCTGAGTGTGGACTCTGAGCTCAGTGTCTTTCTCTCTCATCATCACTAAAGACCAGCTTCCGTACTGACCTTGTAGAAATGGTTGCTGCTGTAAGGGTGTCAACCTCGAGATAGCTTTGAGCGGTGGGGTTTGGGCTTAGAGAAACAACCATAAACATCTCATCCTGGATGTGGCCTTCTGTCACCTGCTCAACTTTCTCAAGTAAGTCAATATTCTGTAAGATCTTGCTGCAGTTGGCTCCTGGAGTTTGGTGTTGCTCTTCCAGGATTCTGAATCACCGAATGTTTGCAGAATGCAGTGTGGTGGGTAGGGCCTGGATCTGATGGAGAACTCGCAGCAGTTCAGGAGACCAGACTGTGAGCAGTTTTCGCATCTCATAGGGAGTGCAGAGGAGGCAGACAACAGTGAAATGTAGACATCAAGGGTTAAATCGCACAGAGATTTCAGAAAAAAACTGGGGTTGTGTTCCCTGAAATGTAGAAGGTTAAGGGCTGACTAAATGGAGGTTTTCAAGAAATTAAGCGAGGGGAACTATTTCCACTGGTTAGGGTGTGTAGTTTCAGACTAGATTCAGTGTAATTAGAGCCAGGCCAATCCAGAGTGAAACTTGGAAACTTCGACACACACAAGGTGGGAAATGGTTAGAATGCTCTTCCTCAATAGGAAATTAATGCAAAATAAACATTACAGATTTAAAGTCAGTAAAACTCATAATTAAGGGACATGTGGAAGACCGGCAAATAGATTGAGACGACAAACCATCTATGATCTCCTTGAATAGTAGAACATGGTAGAACAACTTTGGTGTTTTTGTGCACCAGTGGATATTCATCGTGTTTCAGGTGTGGGTCTGATGTGTTTTGCTGATGGTTTAGGAATGGGTCACAGGGAGTTTGCTGATATTTGGGGAGGGGGTCACAGGGGGTTTGGCAGTGAGTTAGAGGGATTTTGCTGGTGTTTGGGGAGTGGGTCACGGGGTTTTATTTGTGGTTTAGGGAGTGGTTAACAGGAGTTTGCTGGTGTTTAGGGAGTGGGTCACAGGGATTTTGCTGGCATTTCGGGAGTGGGTCACAAGGTGTTTGCTGGTGCTTGGGGAGTGGGAGAGAGGGATTTTGCTGGTATTTGGGGAATGGATCACAGGAATTTTGCTGGTGGTTTACGAGTGGGTCATGAGTTTTGCTTGTATTTCAAATTCTGTCTGATGTATCTTATTGTTGATGCTTATGTCAGACATGCTGTCCCTGCTGTGTTTCCTTATTGTGTAACCATGTATTTGTTCCTCTTTTTTAGATGCCTCAGTGACCTGCCTTGTAATACGGGGATGTTCTTTCCTGTTATCTAAGGGAAATGAGAGTCTTGGATAATTGTCCTTGTATCATATTCACTTTTGCATTCTGAAGCATTTCAACTCAATGAACACTATTTCTTACCAGTGTTTGCAATTTATTCTGTGTTACATTTTGCTGCAGTGTTTTTTCAAGCTAATTACTAAACTGTATTATCAACCTGTGACAATATGACTATTATTCCACATAGAAATCTCATCTCTACCTGACACCCTACTGATTGTGTCACAGGCCCCAGGAAGTCCATCATGTAGTTAAAGTGACAAGAACATGTGTGATTCCTTCTCCAGCTGTTCAGCAGCCTCACGGCAAATAACTCTCCGATTTGATAAAGCGCCATGCCAAGACTTGTTGCAAAAATGAAAAACTCAATGTGTAGGCAGCATCATTCAATTTGAGTATGAAAAATAATGAGCCAAAGATTTGTTTCCCAAATAAAACCTGAAAAGACCTGTCGATGCTGCAAACCACGAATAAAAACACAAGTTCCTGGAAATGCTCAGCAGGTCTGGCAGCCGAAGAAAAAAAAAATCAAACAACTCATTTGTTTCCCAAAGTCAATCATGACTAATGAACAAGTGTGTGTGCGCGTGTCCATGTGTGAACTGTAAATATTTGTACATTCATTTCTAAAAAGATGTGCACCATCCAACTTTGCACCTTTGCTGAATGAATCCTGTTTTTAAATAAATTGGTATATCTTTGCAGTTTATGAAAGTTTCTGCAGCTAGTGAGTGTGAGATAAGTGACTGGCAAGGTTACTACTTGTTTAAAATCGCTTAAATATATGCTGTGACCAGTGACACAGTACTCTCTCTCAAAGGAGACAGTGCATTCACTCACTCTGTCATAACATTAAGTTCAAGACTGAGATTGAGAGATTTCTACATTCTGAAAGATGAAGCTTCCACAGCCCTCTGTAGCGAGGAGTTCCAAAAATTCACTGCCTTCTGAGCAAAAGCTACTCTCCCTCTTCTCAGTCCTCAATGGCCTGCCCATTATGAGAAAAGACTGTGTTGCTGGGTGAATGCAAGCCATTTGTTAAAACCATGGTAAATGTTTTCTGTTCTACAGCCAGTTCATTGACGTTGTCAGTCATACCTCTCCCCGTGTCACTTCTGCTCTGACATTTAAGCAGCACCACCAGTATTCACAGAATCCCCACAATGTGGAAGCAGGCTATTTGCCAAGTCCAAATTGAACCTTTGAAGAGCATTCTGCCCAGACCCACCCCCTTAGCCTCTCTCTATAACCCTACATTTCCCATCACCAAGCTGCCTAACTTGGACAGCTTTGGACTGTGGGAGGAAACACCAAAGGGAACCCAAGCAGACCCAGGGGAAAAAATGTGCAACACTCCACACAGATGGTTGCAGAGGGTGGGATCAAACAGCACTGCTCACCACTGGACCACACCGCTGCCCCTATATTCTGTAACCTAAATAAAGACCACAACCATGACTTTCTTTACTCTTGCAGACAATACAGTTGCCCATGAACTGATTGGCTTATTTGACAGGGCAGTTGTTGCCAAGAGTCTGGAGTCATATCTAGGCCAGACCAGGCAAGAGGGGTTCATTTCATTCCCCAAAAGGACACAAGATTGTCTTTGATGGCAACTGGCAATGGTTTACATCTAACCATTAAACTAGCTATTAATTACTTTTTTTCAAGCTCAAATTTCAGGATCTGCCATGTGGGATACAAGACCATGTATGAGCTGAAGGTTCAGGCTTAGCCATCCAGTGATAGTGCCAGACATTAACAGATTGCCCTCCTTGCTTTCGATTCAAATGTTTACAAATCTTTCCAAAACTAAAATCAAGAAATAAAGAATTTTACACTCCTTCAGGTGGAATGGGCAATGGGGAGAAAGCTGGGAAAGTACAGAGAAAATTAGTTATTGAATTCTTGACTTTGGGGAAAAAGTCTTCTGACATTCCCTTTACCATTTAAACAAGGAGTTTCGCAACTTGTATCTCAGTATTAGCAAACCTGTACAATCAGCTGCTCCCAAATGTTGTCTTTATACAGTGGCTCCTGAATAAAGGTATCAGAGATAATGGGAACTGCAGATGCTGGAGATTCCAAGATAATAAAATGTGAGGCTGGATGAACACAGCAGGCCAAGCAGCATCTCAGGAGCACAAAAGCTGACGTTTCGGGCCTAGACCCTGAAGGGTCTAGGCCCGAAACGTCAGCTTTTGTGCTCCTGAGATGCTCCATAGGCTCCTGAATAAAGGCATTTTGCCAGAAATGCTTCCCGAACATGGTGGCTCAGTGGTTAGCATCGCTGCCTCACAGCACCAGGGACCTCGATTCAATTCTAGCCTCGGGCAACTGTCTGTGTGGGTTCTGCACATTCTCCGAGGGTGCTCTGCTTCCACCCACCCACCCAACAACCCAACACACACACACACACACACACACACACAGTCCAAGATGTGCCGTTTCGGTGGTTTGGCCACGGGAAACGCAGGCAGAGGGCAGGAGGGTGAGTCTGCGTGGGATGCTCTTCAGAGAGTTGTGGGGATTTGTTGGGCCAAAGAGCCTATTTCCATGCTGTAGGGACTCTGATTCAAAGATACCTTTTGCAGGCGAATTTCTTCAGGAGCAGAGATAATAAGAACTGTACATGCTGGAGAATCCGAGATAACAAGGCGTGGAGCTGGATGAACACGCCGGGCCAAACAGCATCTCAGCAGTCCCTGTACACCTGCATTCCGCATGGAGATGGCCTCAAGGCCCTCCGCTTCTTCCTGTCCCGCAGGCCCGACCAGGCCCCCTCCACCGACACTCTCATCCGCCTAGCGGAACTCGTCCTCACACTCAACAACTTCTCTTTTGACTCCTCCCACTTCCTACAGACTAAGGGGGTGGCCATGGGCACCCGCATGGGCCCCAGCTATGCCTGCCTCTTTGTAGGTTACGTGGAACAGTCCATCTTCCGCACCTACACAGGCCCCAAACCCCACCTCTTCCTCTGGTACATTGATGACTGTATCGGCGCCGCCTCTTGCTCCCCAGAGGAGCTCGAACAGTTCATCCACTTCACCAACACCTTCCACCCCAACCTTGAGTTCACCTGGGCCATCTCCAGCACATCCCTCGCCTTCCTGGACCTCTCAGTCTCCATCTCAGGCAACCAGCTTGTAACTGATGTCCATTTCAAGCCCACCGACTCCCACAGCTACCTAGAATACACCTCCTCCCACCCACCCTCCTGCAAAAATTCCATCCCCTATTCCCAATTCCTCCGCCTCCGCCGCATCTGCTCCCACGATAAGACATTCCACTCCCGCACATCCCAGATGTCCAAGTTCTTTAAGGACCGCAACTTCCCCCCCACGGTGATTGAGAACGCCCTTGACCGCGTCTCCCGCATTTCCCGCGACACATCCCTCACACCCCGCCCCCGCCACAACCGCCCCAAGAGGATCCCCCTCGTTCTCACACACCACCCTACCAACCTCCGGATACAACGCATTATCCTCCGACACTTCCGCCATTTACAATCCGACCCCACCACCCAAGACATTTTTCCATCCCCACCCCTGTCTGCTTTCCGGAGAGACCACTCTCTCCGTGACTCCCTTGTTCGCTCCACACTGCCCTCCAACCCCACCACACCCGGCACCTTCCCCTGCAACCGCAGGAAATGCTACACTTGTCCCCACACCTCCTCCCTCACCCCCATCCCAGGCCCCAAGATGACATTCCACATTAAGCAGAGGTTCACCTGCACATCTGCCAATGTGGTATACTGCATCCACTGTACCCGGTGCGGCTTTCTCTACATTGGGGAAACCAAGCGGAGGCTTGGGGACCGCTTTGCAGAACACCTCCGCTCAGTTCGCAACAAACAACTGCACCTCCCAGTCGCATACCATTTCCACTCCCCCTCCCATTCTCTTGATGACATGTCCATCATGGGCCTCCTGCACTGCCACAATGATGCCACCCGAAGGTTGCAGGAACAGCAACTCATATTCCGCCTGGGAACCCTGCAGCCATATGGTATCAATGTGGACTTCACCAGTTTCAAAATCTCCCCTTCCCCCACTGCATCCCTAAACCAGCCCAGTTCATCCCCTCCCCCCACTGCACCACACAACCAGCCCAGCTCTTCCCCCCCACCCACTGCATCCCAAAACCAGTCCAACCTGTCTCTGCCTCCCTAACCGGTTCTTCCTCTCACCCATCCCTTCCTCCCACCCCAAGCCGCACCCCCAGCTACCTACTAACCTCATCCCACCTGCTTGACCTGTCCGTCTTCCCTGGACTGACCTATCCCCTCCCTACCTCCCCACCCACACCTTCTCCACCTATCTTCTTTACTCTCCATCTTCGGTCCGCCTCCCCCTCTCTCCCTATTTATTCCAGTTCCCTCCCCCCATCCCCCTCTCTGATGAAGGGTCTAGGCCCGAAACGTCAGCTTTTGTGCTCCTGAGATGCTGCTTGGCCTGCTGTGTTCATCCAGCCTCACATTTTATTATCTTAGCATCTCAGGAGGCTTGCCCGGAGGGAGGAGTTCCAACTCTTTTCCGGTAAAAAGTTAAAAGTCCGGTCTGACCTTCCCAGCTCCTGAGACGCTGCTTTCTTCAGGAGCAGACTATTGCACTCTGGTCACCACGGTAATAACTCCGAAAGGAGCAGGGTTCCAATCACCAAGTCCCCTTTATTTAAATTTGCACAGCGAATCAGTGCTAATTCATCGACTCCGAGCCAGTACCTGATTGAAGTCTTTGAATCTCGTGTTTATATCTGTTATAGGGTTCCATGAAAAACCACAATCACTACAAGTGCAAATCAACTTCGAAAAACCTGTTAAGAGGACAGAATCCAGTTTTAAAAGCACAAACATGGGAAGTTGTTATAAAATTACCGGATGGGTGGGCAATATAAATACAGTGCAGGGGGTGTTGTTAGAACATTAATGAGGGTGTGTTTCATAAACACTAGGCTGAGGGGGGTTGATATAAACATTTTGCGGGTGTGTTATATAAACACTGGGCTGGGGGGTTTGTTACAAAAATATTAGGGGTGTGTGTGTTATATAAACACTGGGCTGGGGGGTTTGTTACAAAAATATTAGGGGTGTGTGTGTTATATAAACACTGGGCTGGAGGGATTGATATAAAAATATCGGGGGGGGTGTTACATAAACACTGGGCTGGGGGGGTTGACATAAAAAATATTGGAATGTGTGTCATATAAACACTGGGCTGGGGGTTTGTTATAAAAAATTGGGGGATGTGTCACATAAACACTGGGCTGAGGGGGTTGGTATAAAAATATCGAGGGGGGGGGGTGTGTTACATAAACACAGGGTTGAGGGCCTTGTTATAAAAATATTGCTGGTGTGTGTTATATAAACACTGGGCTGGGGGCTTGTTATAACATTACTGTGGGGGGCGTTATTTAAACTCTGGGCTGGGGGTTTCTTATAACATTACTGTGGGGGGTGTTACGTAAACACTGGGCTGGATTGGCTTTTATAAAATTACTGGGGGGGGTGTTATATAAACATATTGGCTAGGGGTGTTGTTATAACAATATTGGAGGTGTGTTATCTGAACGCTGCACTGCGGGGGGGTTGTTATAAAATTAATATTATAAAATTTGTTGTAAATTCGCATTGTATTACACTGGGCTGGAGTGGGGGTGCCCCAGCTGGCACGCAGGCAGCCTGTAGGAGTTTCTGCTCAACAGCCAGAGGATGGGAGGAATGGTGCTGGGGTCTTGGTCCCCAGCACTGTGTGAGCAGGAGACGTTGAGTGAGGTCTGAGAAGGTAAAGAACAGTGAGGGAGGGGAGGTAGGGGAAACAGGCCAGGCAGGCAGGTAGCTGTGAGCTCAGACAGTTGTGGACCAGGTTACTCCTGCCATCTGTATAGCCTATCATTTCAAAAACAGTAATCTTTGGTTCCTCGCTCAAATGAGGGAAGGAGTAAAAGGATCTCGTAGATAAATGAATCACTAAAGATGTGGTGTAACATTCAGGGATTCAGTGTCTTGGATCTTTGAGATCTCTTCTGGCCAGAAATGATCTGTTCAATAAGGATGGGTTTCACCTCTGTACTGCAAAGGGGTCAACATCCCAGCGGGAAAATTTGCTACTTCTATTAGGAGAGACTGCAAACCATTGAGGGGGGTGTGGAGGGACATTAACCTGAAGAATAAATTGAAAGATAGATGGGGATGTTTTGAATCTGAAAATAAAACAAATTAATTTGAAAACATAGACAAGAGGAAGACAGACAACAAAGTAATTCTGAAGAATTAAACTGCATTTTAATGGAAGCGGTCTTACAGGTAAGGCTGATGAACTCAGGGTACGTTTAGGGACACGGGACAGGTATTACTAAAATTGTGACTAAAACTCGGCTGAAGGATGGACGGGATTTGCTGCTCAATGTACCGGGTTTCAGATGCTATAGGAAGACTAGAAAGGGTGGCCAAAGATGGGACTGTGGTGTTTTTGATTAAGGAAAGCATTACTGCTGTGACCGGAGAAGATATTCCAGAAAATTCATCTAGTGTAAACATATGGGTCGAAGGTTGAAATAAGAAAAACTTGCCCACCTTCATAGGATTATACAATAGACCATCCAATATTAAGAGAGAAATTGAGGATCAAATATGTGGAGAGATCTCAGATATATGTCAGAATAATAAGCTCGTAGTAGCAGGGAATTTTAACTTTCCAAACATTGACTGCGAATAACATAACCTTAAAGACTTGGAGGGTGAAAGAAATGGAGGGGGAGAGAACTTGGGGAAATAAGATTCATGTCTTGAAATTGGTGCATATTACAGAAGAGGAAGTGCTGGCATTCTTAGAAAATACACAGGTGGATAAATCTCTGGGAACCGATCTCAGGCAACCCAGGGCATGTGAGAAAGTAGGGAGGAAATTGAAGAAATACGTGCAGAAATATTTGTGTCATCTATAATTATGGGTGAGGTGCCAGATGACTGGAGACTGGCTAATGCTGCGCCTTCGTTTAAGATTGGATGTAAGGAGAAGCTTGGGAACTATAGACCTGTCAATCTGACTTCAGTGGTGGGTAAATTTTTAGATGTGATTCTGAAAGATAGAATTGAGATGCATTTGGAGAGGCATGGAGCGATTAGAGATAGTCAGCATGGTTTTGAAAATTGCATCTGACAAATGTGATTGATTTTTTTTGAGCAAGTAACCAAGAAGACTGATGAGGGCAGGGAGACTTTGTTTACTTCAGTAAAGCCTTGGACAGGATTCCGCATAGTAGGCTAATTAGTAAAGTTAGATCACTAGAAAGCATGCTTAGCAGGTTTGTGGATGGCAATAAAATTGGTGGCATAGTGGACAGTGTGGAAGGTTATCTAAGATGACCAACAGATATTGATCAATTGGGTCAATGGGCTGAGGAATGGTAGATGGAGTTTAATTTCTATAAATGCAAGGTATTGCATTGTGGCGAAACAAACAAGGGCAGACTGATACATTTAAAATTCATTACAGTTAAGGCTTGGATAGTATTGTAGAACAGGGAGACCTTCGGTTCAGGAAAACAATTCTTTGAAGTATGCATCACATGTAGGCAGGATGGTTAAGAAGGTGTTTAAAAATGGGGCGTCATGTTGAGGTCATACAGTATGTTGGTGAAGCCTATTCTGGAATACTGTATCCACTTCTGATTGCCGAGTTATAGGAAGGATATTATTAAGCTCGAGAGCGTTCCGAAGAGATGTACCAGGATGTGGCCAGGAATGGAGGACTTGTGTGAAAAGGAGAGGCTGGATAGGCTGGGACATTTTTCACTGGAGCATAGGAGGTTGAGGGATGACTTTACAGAGACGTATAAAATTGTGAGATGCATAGGTAAGTTGAATACAGATGTTTTTCCCTGCAGTGTGTGATTTCAAGACGAGGGGAAACCGCTTTAAAAGTTTGAAAAAGACACAAAGGACTTTTTTTTAACATAGAGTGAGGTTCGTGTCTGAAATGAACTTACACGGGTCATGGTGGTGACAACATTTAAAAGACATTTGGATAGGTGCATGAATAAGGAATGTTTGGACAGATATGGGTGAAATGCAGGTAGCTGGGATTTGTTTAGTTTGGAACTATGGTCGGCGGGGGCTAGTTGGAATGAATGGTCTGTTTCCGTGCTGTATGACTCTATAACTCTATGTGATCGCTGCACTCGAACAGTCTGACTAGGGGCACATTACTTTCAGGATGTTGTTGGGGCCCATTGTATTTGCTGTGTATCCTGTGGCTTCAATTGTATTGCTGACCATTGTCGGCAACTTTACAGAGGCATATGGGAGCATGGGTCTCACCCTGAACGTCCACAAAATGGGAGGTGCTTCATCAACCTAGCCTGGCATGGTGCAGCAATGTCCTGCACATCAAGGTCCGCAGGGAGGCCTTGGAGAATGTTGACCACTTCCAAAACCTCGGGACTGTCCTGTCGGCCAAAGCAGTTATTGAT
Organism: Stegostoma tigrinum; assembly: GCF_030684315.1. NCBI lineage: Eukaryota > Metazoa > Chordata > Chondrichthyes > Orectolobiformes > Stegostomatidae > Stegostoma > Stegostoma tigrinum. The sequence goes on from NC_081387.1 coordinate 11,140,414, forward strand.
GAGGAGATCCAGTGCCACCACAGTGTGCTAGCACAGCCTTTGGCTGCTTGAGGGAAAGGGTGTTTGAGAACAACAACATCAGATCCAATTCCGAGGACATGGAGTACAGAGCTGTGGCGGGTTCCCACCCTCCTAGATGGCTCAGAGACACAGGCTGTCTGCAGTGGACACCTCAATGCCCTGGAACAGTACCACCAAAGCTGTCTGCGCTAGATCCTGCCAATCTGCTGGAAATAAAGACGCACTGACACCAGGGCCCTCGACCAGACCAACATCCCCAGCATCAGGGCACTGGCAGCCCTTGCTCGGCTGCAACAGGCTGGGCCCATCATCCACGTGACTGACACAAGTCTCCCTGAGCAGGTGCTCTACTCCCAGCTCCGAAATGTCAGGCAAGCCCCAGGTGGACAGAGGGAGGCGCTCCAGTGACACCCTCAAGGCCTCACTGGGGAAGTGCGGCATTCCCACAGGCACCTGGGAATCACTGTCCTGCGGCCGTACAAAGTGGAGGAGGAGCAACGGGGAAAGCATGAGGCACCTGGAGACTTGCCATCAAGAATAAAATGGAAGCCAGGCGAAAACAGCAAAAGGAGCGTGCTGTCACACTAATGCGCTATCCACATGTTCCCATGACCATCACCTGATCCTTATGAATGACCACCTACAGACTCACCGTGAGAGGGGAAGAGGGTCAACTTCACCTGTGAGGGACTGCGGCTGATAATGTTACTATTGCATTTATCAGGAGTTGGGGGAGTGTCAGGAGGCCCATGGAATGTGGACATAATTGGCCGGGCAGCGTTTATCGTCCATCTCTAATTTTTCACCAGAGCTCTTGAGATGCTGCTTGGCCTGCTGTGTTCATCCAGCTTCACACTTTGTTATCTTGGATTCTCCAGTATCTGCAGTTCCCATTATCTCTCATGTTTCACTTTCATTTTGCAATCATTTTTCCCTTGTCTGAGCAATACATCTGAAAATGTCTCCTGACGTCCTGATGGTATGGCTGCAGAGTTGGGGTCTAGCGCTTTGGCTTTTGAGGGAGATGACACTGGAGTTCAGATCATTGGACGCTCTAGCAGCTCCGATGGGTTGAATGGCCTCGCCCTTTCCGGAAATGTTTCTCAATCGAATTATTGCCATTTCCCAGCAACTGAAGTGTCGGTCTGGCTGGGTCATTCCGATACCGAAAGGAATTCCTCAAACCTTTCTGCGATCTATTCTTCCGGAGACTGAGGACTCAATGATTCCTTTTATTCTGATTGGTCCCAAACTATCATTGATCCAATCAGTGTGAAGGTCCCTGAGTGAACCCGGAACAGGGTTTGAGTTCAGCCCAGGGTGCAGCTCGCAGTCTGAGACATTTCGCTGGAAAATGATTTCTCACCCATTTCTCCTCCCACGCCGGAGACTGAAGGCACAATGATCAGACTGTTAGTGCTCGGGCTTCTGTGTGGAGAGCTCTCTGCCGGTGGGTAACTGGGGGGCAATGCCAGGCAGGGTCCAGGTGCATTAGTCCTCAGTCAGTCAGCAATGGGATGTTGGGGTCAGTACTAGTCTGGGTCCTGGTGCATTAGTCCTCAGTCAGAGAGCAATGGGATGTGGGGGGCAGTACCAGGCTGCGTCCTGGTGCATTAGTCCTCAGTCAGTCAGTAATGGGATGTTGGGGTCAGTACCAGGCTGCGTCCTGGTGCATTAGTCCTCAGTCAGTCAGCAATGGGATGTTGGGGTCAGTACCAGGCTGGGTCCTGGTGCATTAGTCCTCAGTCAACGGGGTAAGAGGATGTGGCGGGGGGGGGGGGGGTGCGCGGTGGCGGTAGTGCCTGGTTAGGTACGATGACTTTAACACTCAATCATGTTACTGTTAGGATAAAAAAGTGTGGAGCTGGATGAACACATCTTCGTAGGTGCTGCTTGGCCTGCTGTGTTCATCCAGCTCCACACTTTTTTAAAATCTCGGATTCTCCAACATCTGCAGTTCCCATTATCTCTGATACTGTTAGAATAGTTGACCCTTGAGAGTTTGTACAACCATGGGTAGCTCTGTTTCAAGGTACTATTATGTTTCACTTTAAATTTTGGAGCAGAATGCCCTATTTTGTTTAAGCAGGTACGGGTCACTTTATAGGACAGGTATATTTCCTACATCCATGTTTGTGAGCATTTCTCCTGCACTAATAAATCGGAACTGATTAGAATGTTTCCGTCTCTGATGGTTTTGAATATTTGAATAATACGCAATTCTTTGACCTCTTACACGCTCAGTAAATAAGGTAGTCAGGAAGATTTCAACTCTGAGATAATGGGAATTGCCGATGCTGGAGAATCCAAGATAACAAAGTGTGCAGCTGGATGAACACAGCAGGCCAAGCAGCATCTCAGGAGCACAAAAGCTGATTTTTCGGGCCGAGACCCTTACGGAAACGTCAGCTTTTGTGCACCTAAGATGCTGCTTGGCCTGCTGTGTTCATCCAGCCCGACACTTTGTTACCTTAGATTTCAGCTCTGTATTCTTTATCCCTTTGCATGGGAATCACCATTTTGTAGAGTGCAACTTAGTTGTGACTGTTGATTATACTATTGAAGTAAATAACCAAATATACTGTTGCAACCACAGCACATACAGCTGGAATTGGAATACAACATTTGGAGCTATTGCAATCAAAAAAGACACATTATTAATCAGGTTTCACAGTATTAAGAAAATTCAAGGGAGTGAATACATATTTTTACCTGGGACCATGAACAGATGTGGTTAAAAATGACAGCTCACCACCACACTCTCGAGGAAATTCGGGATGGGCAGAAAATGCTGCCCTAAACAGTGATGCCCACATGCTATGAATGAAGAAAATAAACTGTTTTTGGGTGTTCCATTATGTGTGATATTGCTGTGGAGATGGGTGGAGCTCAGTGGGACTCCTTATTTTGAGTTTAGCTTCCTGAATTTAGTTAGGGCTCAGTCAGCCGGCAAGTATAATGCAATGTTTGGAAAAGCACAGAGAGACCCTAAAGAATGAAGCTGGAAACACTCAGAAGGCCAGTCAGTGGAAATAGTTCGTCAACACTGACGGGAGACTGAGGTGTTCGAACTTTTAAGGCAGCGGCAGAGCAAAGGTGGAGATGTGATAGAGGTGAAGGCCAGAACAGATAAAATAACAGAAGGTCTCATAGTGCAACATCCAGAAAGGGTATGCAGTTTTAAGTGGCTTATGTAGGTCAGTTTTTAGCCACTGTTAATCTCCAGCATGGTGATAGTGTGGAATTAGTAATGCCACTGAATGTCAAGATGGATGGTTAGACTCTATATTGTTTGAGGGTTTTGTGGTGGTCATTGCCTGTGAATTGTGTGGTGTTGCTTGGCACATATCAGCCCAATCCTGAATCTTGTCCAGGTCTTTCTTAATTTGAACTTGGACTGCTTAATGTAGATGATTCGGACTTGGGGATCCAAGCATAATGTGTCAAAGCTTGCAAATGACACTAAGTTGAGTGGTGGAGAAAAGTGTGCAGAGGACACTGAAAGTCTGCAGAAGGACATGGATCAGTTAAGTGAGTGGGCATGGGTCTGGTAGATGGAGTACTATGTTGATAAATGTGAGATCATCCATTTTGGTAGCAATAACAGCAAAATGGAATATTATTGAAGTGATGAAAAATATACTGCAACATACTGCTGTGCAGAGGGAGCTGGGTGTCTTTGTGCATGAATCACAAAGTGCTGGTTTGCGGGTGCAGTGGGTAATTAGGAAGGCAAATGGAACATTGTCCTTCATTGCTAGAGGAATGGAGTTCAAAAGTGGGGAGGCTATGCTGCAGCTTTACAGGGTGCTGGTGAGGCCAGGAGTGCTGTGTATTGTTGTGGTCACCATACTTGAGGAAGGATGGACTGGCACTGGAGGGGTACAGAGGCAATTCATAAGGTTGATTCTGATGTTGAAAGGTTTGGCTTATGTTGAGAGATTGAGTAGACTAGGACTATCCTCACTGGAATTTTAAAGCATGAGGGGGGACACCTTTATAGGAATGTATAATATAATGAAGGGAATAGATCAGATAGAATCAGGGAGGTTGTTCCCACTGGTTGAACTAGGGAGCCTCAAATAGTGAGACCAAATTTAGGACTGAGTTGGGGAGGAACTCCTTCACCAAAAGGTTGTGAATCTATGGAATGCCCTGCCCCATGAAGCAGTTGAGGCCACCTAATTGAATGTTTTTAAGGCAAAGATAGATTTTTGAACAGTGAAGGAATTGAAGGTAGTGGTGAGCGTGTGGGTAAGTGAGTCTATGAAAAGATCAGCCATGGGCTTATTGAATGGAGGAGCAGGCTCAAGGGGCCAGATGGCTCCTGTTTCTTATGTTCTTATGTTGATTATCAGCGGAGTTGTGAATGGTACGGAATATTGTGCAGTTATCTGCCAACATCCCTGTGTCTGACCTTATGATGGAGGGAGAATCAGTATTGAAACACTAGAAGAGGGTGCAATGACTGCATAGAGGCTGGTATCCCGTCACCATGTCACCTTTTATTTATTTGTGCACAGTACACTGGCTGTGGCCAGCCAGCCTGGAGTCAGTCCCCTGAACTGAGGAGATCCTCATTTCCTGATTATATTAGTAGGTCAGGGCTTTCCTAAGTGGCCCAGCTGAGCAACACCGAACAATGATCTTTTAGTCAACAAGGTCAACCTGGTTCCAGTGGTTGAGTCTGGAGAAAACTCTGCAGTAAGATCCTGGAGATGAGCTGACCGACCTCCTAAAACCACCATCATCTTCCTTTGTCCCACTTAAGACTTTAGCCAGTGGAGAGATTTCTAATGATTTCCCAGTGCCTGTGGCTTTGCTTGGTCAAATGTATGATGCTGTACTTGGTGAAATGTGGCTTTGAATTCAAGAGCTGCCACTTTCACCTCATCTGTGGAGTTCAGCTGTTTTTGTCTTTGTTTTCTTGGTTGGACTGTAATGAGATGAGAAGCTGTGCTTCAGCGAAAAGCAAACCAAATGTTATTAAACAATTTATTGCTGACCTTGATAACTCCCTCAGCAACCCCATTAATCATCTTGCTGATGACCAAGAGTAGCCTGATGTGATGGGAACTTTGTATTGGATTTAACCTGCCTTTTGTGCACAGGACAATACCTGGCCATTGCTGAGCCAATGTCAGTGTTGTCCCTATATTAGGACAGCTTAGCAAAGATGTAGGGAATTTGGGAGTACAAGTCTTTCGTACTATTACAAGAAAATTGTCAGGATTCATAGCCTTTGCAGCATCCAGTGTCTTCAGTCATTTCTTGATGTCACAAAGACTGAATGGAATTGGCTGAAGACAGGAATCTGTGATGTGGACACCATAGGAGGAGAGGACAGTGGATCATCCACTTGACCCTTCCGGCTGAAGGTGTTTACAGCAGCTTCAGCTTTGTCGTTCAGCTGGGCCATGGGGATATTTCTGGAGCTTCATCCTGTTGTGAATTGCTTGCGACCACCACACTCACAACTTGGTGAAAGACGATTACAGAGCTGGATGTCAGACCTGTCGATTGTGGTATGGCTTGATTTTCTCCATTGCGAGTTGGTACCACTGTTTGACATGCAAAAGTCCTGTAGCTTCACCACATTGACAGCTTACTTTTAGGTCTGCCAGGTGCTGCTCCTGGCTTGCCTTCCTGCGCTCTTCATTGAACTGGCGTTATGATCCTAAATGATATTACTTCGACACAACTCAATTCTCAGAATGACATTTATTAAGATAGTTTTTTTATGTGCCGATTGTCCGTGGGACATTCACAGAGGTTACGAATTTCCTTATACAGAATTGCGGTTTTTAACATAATTTGTTGAAAAAAATTAAGGTATCCAATTATAGAAGACAGTTAGAAAAATATCAAGATAACAGCAAAACCAAGTTTCAACCTGTTTCCCAACACTACCCAATGACATGAAACACCGAAACAGAAAATAGGAGCAGGAGAGGATATAGGTTTAAGGTGAGAGGGCAAAGATTTAAAAGGGACCCAAGGGACATCTTTTTAATGCAGAGGGTGGTGCTAGAGGATCTGTTGGAGGCTGGTACAATTGCAGCATTTAAAAAAACATCTGGATGGGTATATGAATAGGAAGGGTTTTGCGGGCTCTGGGTCAAATGCTGACAAAGGTATAAATCTAGTCACAGTGGGCGTGGATGAGTTGGACTGAAGGGTCTGTTTCTGAGCTGTGTATCTCAATGGCACTGTGACTGTGAGCAGACCATTTGGCCCTTCAAGCCTGCACCACAATTCAAGTCGTTCCTGACTGATCATGCAATTTCAGGACTCCATTCCCGCTTTCTCTCCATACCCCTCGATCCACATCCAGCTCACTCTTGAGCATATCGAGCAAACTGGCTCCAACAGTTTTGAGTCTTAGAGAATTCCAAGGGTTCACAGCTCACAGCCAGTCCCACTCTCCTGTCTTTGTCGCTTTACTCTGCAATTTCCATCTCTTCAAGTAATTATCCAATATTTGATTGAAAGTCTCAATTGAATCTTCCACCATCACACTCCCAATCACTGCATCCTAATCTTCCAAAGGGTCAGTATTCAAATCTCTGCCTTTCCTGCTACATTCTCTCAAAGATTTGCTTGGTGTACAGAATTCTGAGGCCAGTGTGCCGTGACGATTTACGATCAGTCTGTGTGGAACCTCAGAGCAGCTGTGTGGTATTCTGATGGATATTAATGATCCAGATCTGTACAGACAACATACTACAATTTGCAAACAATGCAAATCTTGCAGCATTGTAAACGATGACGAGGATCCTGACAGACTTCAAGAGGAGACGGAAATGTGGGTAGAACGGGCCAACAAGTGGCAACTCAAATTTAATGTGCAAAAATGCCAATTTATACTTTTTGACAGGAAGAAAAAAGAAGTCAAAAGAGGGGTAATATTCCAAAGCCTATGTGGAGACCTGGAGCTATATGTGTAAAAATAATAAGAGCCAGGCAGGCTGGTTCAGAAAGCGGAAGGTGGGAACCTGACCTCCTGAATACAGGCGTAGAGTATAAAGTGAGGTGTGAGTGGAAACGTGTGACCGGTCTTTTGAGCTGCATACCCTATTGGATTTCCTCTCTGTGTTTCAGAAACTCACTCTCTTCGGTATTTCCTGAGTGCTATGACTCCAGTTTCTGGTTACCCGCAGTTTGTCATTGTTGGATATGTGGACGGGGTCCAGTTTATCAAGTACGACGGCGATCAGAAGGTGTTGATTCCTCGGGAACAGTGGATGGTGGAGAGCGAGGGACGTAAGGCCTGGTTGCGGAAACTATACCTTGCCCAGTTGCAGGAGCTGGATTTCAGAGCCTTTGTTCCCAGGATCATGGAACGGATCAACCAGACAAGTGGTGAGTCCATACCACCCCACTGCTCGGATTCTCCGGGGGGGTTACTTGGAACCGAGGAGCAGGAATAGGCCATTCAGCCCCTCTAGCTTGTTCCATTTTTCATTGAAACCATGGCTGATCCGTGGCCTAAATCCACATACTCGTTTTTGGTCCGTGTCCCTTAAAAGCTGTGTTTATCAAAAATGCATCTGTCACAGATTTAGAAATTGACAACTGACCCAGCAACCTTTGCCATTTGTTGCAAACATCTACCACCCTTTGTGTGTCGGAGTGCTTCGTAACATCTCTGTTAGGACAGTCTGGACCCACCCCTAGTGAGTCCCCAACCAGTGGGAAAAAAATTCTTATCGACTGTGTCCCTTTCCCTGTTTCATATCTCGTTGTTCTGCAGGTTCAGGGGTTATTTGGGGAAAGCCATGTGGGGAGTTGATGTTGTTTTGATCAGTTCCAGACAGAGTTTCTCGTGGAGATGAACCCTGTTGGCAGTTCACATTTCTGATTAACAGGGATGATGGTCTGTCTCTGACTGGCAACTTGTGTTTCTGATTGACAGGGATCTACACATACCAGATGATGACTGGCTGTGACCTGAGGGACGATGTGGTTCTGGTTGGGTTCAATCAGTACGCGTGGAATGGACGAGATGTCCTCAGCTTTGACAAGGAGCACATGGTGTGGGTGAGCCCGGTTCCTTGGGGAGAGAGCATCAAAAACAGGTGGGACCAGGACGTGTCAGGCAACCGGCAATGGAAGCAATACCTGGAGAAGGAGTGTGGCACATGGCTGAGGAAATACCTGGAGTACGGACAGAGAGAACTGGAAGTTGGTGAGTGAGGCAGGGAGTGAGGGTCAGTGAGTGAATGAGTGGGGATGGGGAGGGAAGTGCTGTGAGTCAAGGGCCTATTTTGATCGCATCTGATATTATTACATGACAAATTAGATCATGGACAAGATCCTAAGATTGCGTGATCTTATTTTGATGGATAATGTACTTTCTGTTGAGGTTCATTCAGATTTTCTTTTGTCAGCTTTAAAAGGAATCTGGATGGGTCCATGAATAGGAAGGGTTTAGACTGATATGGGCCAAATAGAGGCAAATGAGACAACATTAAAGTAGGATATTTGTTCAGCATGAATGGGTTAGCCCAAAGGGTCTGTTTCTGTGCTGTACAACTCTAAAACTCTTTAACTCAAATGGTGCCACTCAGCTTTCGGACTGTCTCATAAATTTGTGACAGAGATATAAAGAGTTGTTTCTGAACTTTAGTTTATTAACTTTAATTTAAGTACTCCACATGCATCATTTCCATATGTTAGATTGAAACGACTAAATACTGTGCATGTCTAATTTCCCAATCCTTAACGTCGTATAAGAAGATAGAAATAAACACATCTTCCACCTATGAAACAGATCCAATTATTATTAAACACCCAGGAAAAGTATAAACCTGTTAATGTCTTTGAGAAATAAAAAGAAACAAACCAGCATTTGGATCGGACTGACAACCCACCCTTGGTACAGTACCCAAGTCAGATCTTGTACAGTACTCACTGCAGGATCCTGATATTTAACACCTCAGTGGATTTAAGTAATTTATAAATTTAATTTTGGAATGGAGCCGCAGATAATTCTTGGAAGGAACTGTCATACACCTGAACTTCAACATACTCGGCTAGAAGCAACCTTTTCAGGGCTTTATCCCAACATATCTGGTCTAGGACGAACAAGAACTGTTCACTCTAAGGTAATCTTTCAGGATACACTCTTCTTGCCTCCAGAACACTGGTCTACATAGCCATCCTGTTCCAAGAATTTCAGAGAATGGCTCAAAACCAAAACTAAAATTGCCGTTTCTAATCTGTGGGTCTGACTCTTTATCTTAGAAAAAGCCTCTTCTGACCTTCTACAGCAAAGCTCGTTCATATAGTTACATCATAAAACTCGACCAAAATACATACAATTGAGTTAATTTGAAGTTAAGTCTCAACCTATTCACTATGGCTGCAAAAATACTCTCAAGTTAATGCTTAACTCTCAAGCATACGTGAAGCTCACCACCGAATGAACTCAGAAACCCAAACTGGCAATAAATAACATTTGTTCATAAATATAGATAAATAGACCCCACAGTTTTCTTTACAGGGAGCATGTCGGGGATTGAGGCAGTCAGACTGAGTGTTTTGGGGTAGCTGCGTAAGAGGGGAGGGCGTGTGGTTGAGGTGAGACTTGTTCAGTTGACTGGTGCCTGGGCCTTTCTCTATCCTGATGTTCGTGCACTGACTCATGTTCCTCTCTCCCTCAGCTGCCCCCATTGTGTCCCTTACCCGTCTGGGCGATTCCAACCGGCTGTCCTGTCTCGTCACCGGGTTTTACCCCCAAGCCATCGAGGTGACTCTGTGGAGGGATGGAGTGTTGATCGATGAGACCCTGTCCACTGGAATCTTACCCAATCATGACAGGACCTACCAGATCCGGAAATGGATAGAATTTGATCCGGTGGATCAGGCCGAGTACTCCTGTCGGGTGGAACACAGTGGGCTGGAGGACAAGCTGGTGGTGATTTATGGTAAGAACTTTTTCTCATTATTAGGATAGAGAGGGGGCAAAAATATTGACATCAGTGTGTCACATTGCTCGCACCATTGCTGGAGAGCAGTCATAAAGACAGTGAATCCAGGGGTGCTATGGTAGGACATATCCCAGTGTATCCTGGAGTACATTGCTATTTCCAGCATCTTAAAGATCCAAGAACACTGCAGGGTTAAGGAATATGGTATATCATCTGACATTAGTGTGACAGAACCTGCTGTATCCATTGAATTCTATAGTGGGGCCAGGTGGATCCAATAGAATATGAAATAAAAACCGAATGATGTGTGGATGCCGATCAGGAACAAAAACTGAAGTTGCTGGAAAAGATCAGCAGGTCTGGCATCATTTGTGAGGAAGAAATCAGAGTTAAGGTTTCGGGTCCGGTGAGGTCATTCTGAGTAAGGGTCCCTGGACCTGAAACATTAACTCTGACTATTTTCTTCACAGATGCTGCCAGACCTGCTGAGCTTTTCCGGAAACTTCTGTTTTTGTTCCACATAGAATATGAATTTGTTGATTTGGGTAACCTGGGTTAATGAGGGAGCCCTGGCTGACAGATGTAAACAGGAGATTTAGCTGTTGCCTTCACCCTTTGATTTATTATTCTACCCATCAATCCTTAAGTGCCAGTTACAAAATCTCCTTAATCCTGTGGAGTCGGGTTGGAATCAAATAAACACAAACAAGGTTTGAGAACTTCAACTCCTAATCATTGTGAACAGTTTTACTGTAATTTGGGAAAACAAAGTGCAAAGCTGGATGAACACAGCAGACCAAGCAGCGTCAGAGGAGCAGGAAGGCTGATGTTTGAAGCCTAGACCGTTCTTCTGAAAAAAAAGTCTAGGCCCGAAACATCAGCCTTCCTGCTCCTCTGATGCTACTTGGCCTGCTGTGTTTATCCAGCTCTATATGCCTTGTGATCTCAGATTCTCCAGCATCTGCAGTTTCTAGTACCCCTTTACTGTAATGAAATAGATTGAAACAAAAACAGCTGATGGGGTGGTCAGAAAAAAAGAAACAGAATTGTAACAGGGGATTCAGAAGGTTTCCTCAGTCAAAGGACAGTGGCAGTGAGAGAAAACAGTGCGTGCCTGAAGTAAACTGTTTCTCTCGCATGTGGCCGGCATTGGCATTCCTGCTGCCATTTCACTCCCATCCCAGGGCCAGGAATATCGGTTTATCGTGGTACAGAAGCGTTGAGCTGCCTCCCGCTGATAGATACCCCAGTGGTGGTGTGCTTCCCCTGGAAGAGTCCATTCTGGTTGTACACTTCCTGGACACCCTTCCAGTCACTGCTGACAATATCAGCCCATGGGCACAGAAAGATCCCGTCTTGGTGAAACTAAAACCGCTGGTGGTGACGGGGGAAACAAATGTGCCGTCACAACCAGGATTGAAGCTTTTCTGGACCCTACAGCATCACTCAGCCCCCAACTGTGAATTCTCCCATGACCATGAATATTGTTTTATTTAAACAGAGTTTCAGAATTAAATTCCCATTTTTATTATGGGCCGCAGCACCAAACATTCTCAAGAAGAGTCAGGAATCTCAGGCAGTCCAAGGAATGAGAGACATTTCCAGATATTCTACGAGAGGGCAGAGATGAGCTTGAGATAAGGCTTTGTGACAGGAGACAAGCAATCCAAAATCCCAAGGACAGGAATAATAAATTCTGAAGGGTGAGACTATCGAGATCTTTAAATGGATAAAACATTTTGATAGAGTGGGTGCACAGCGTGTGTTTGGTGAAGAAACTCGAGATTACCAACACAAGACAATCACGAAAAATTCCAGGAGGAATTCAAAAGAAACTTCTCCAGCCAAAGAAAGGGGAGAATGTGAAGCCTGGTGCTGCAGGGAGCCTGACTTGTTCAAATGTATTTAAGTGGAAATTAGAAAGGAATAGCAAGTGTCAATGACGGATTTAGATCAGGAAGGAGCTTCAGTGGATAAAAGTGAGGATATACTGATTGGACCAAATGACCTGAATGTATGCAGTATATCCTGTATAACACACATTTTTCTTTACTTTCTTGCTGTCTGTCTCTGTCTCCCTGCCTCCCCTCTCTCTTTGTCTGTCTCTCTCCCACATTTTTTCTTCTCTCTCACTCGCTCTGATTTTCTCTCTCTCTCTCTCTCTCTCTCTCTCTCTATCTGACAGACCCGACGTCTCTCTCCCAGGTTCCTGTCATTGTTGGGGTTGTATTTGGAGTCCTTGGGATCATTGCTGTCGCTGTTGGGGTTGTCATCATTTACAAGAAGAAAGGTAAGGGTTTGTGTTGAAAATTGCAGCTTCTCTCTGGGATCTCAGGGAGTTGCAGAGCCAGAAGGGAGTTGGCCAGAATAAAGCGAAGGAACATTGTGAGCACTTTTGGGCCCCATGTCTAAGAAAGGATGTGCTGCCCTTGGGAATCCAGAAGAGGTTTACAAGAATGATCCCTGGGTTGAAGGGTTTGTCAAATGAGGAGTTGGTGAGAACTCTGGGTCTGTGTTTCCTGGAGTTTTGAAGGTCGGGGGTGAATCTCATTGAAACTTACAGATTACTGAGAGGCCTGGATAGAGTGGATGTGGAGATTTTTCCATGAGCAGGAGAGACTAGGACCAAAGGGGCCAGTATAGTGTGAGAAGGGACAATCCTTTATAATTGAGGAGGAACTTCCTCAGCCAGACAATGGTGATTCTGTGGAAATCCATTGTTGCTGGAGGGTGTGGAGGCCAAGACACTGAACATCCTTAAGACGGATAGTTAGATATTTGATTGGTAAGGGGATCAAGGGTTATAGGGGAAGGCAGGGGAATGGGGTTGAGAAACATGTCAGTCACGATTGAATGGTGGAGCATTCCTGATGGGCTGAATGGCCTAATTCTGCTGCAGCGTCTCATGGTCCCCGGCTGTTTGCTTGGGTTCGGAGGGTGGGCAAGGAACCTCTGTGTTTATGACTCAGTCTCTGGGTTAGCAATGGCTGAGGCTGTGGGGAGAGGGCCTCAGTTTGTGAAGGAGGGTCTGTGACAGTGCCATTTCTCAGGGTAAGGTGGAAGGTCTCAGGGTTCAGAGTCTCAGGTTGTGAATGTGAAGTCAGATATTTCAGATTGTGTTTGGCTCTCAGTTCACTGTTGGGCTTCAGCAGCTCAGAGAGAAGTGGACACAAGGGGCTGAGTCTAATTGGGAGTGAGGGTCTCCAACATTTCTTCTGATTTTCTGACAGTCTCTCGACACTCACCAAACATTCCTTGATTTACAGGAGGAGAGAAGAAGAAGTACAGCCCCACAAACGGTAAGCTGATAATTCACCTCTCGGCATCTGTGTTTGTGTACGATGAGCTGCTTTTCTGTTTCAAACAAAAAATCTGCAAATGCTGGAGATCTGAAACAGAAAAGAAAACATAAATTGCTGAGGCAACTAATTAGGTTTGTCAGCATCTGTGGAGAGAAAACAAGAAACATTTTGAGTCCAGTGACATTTCGTTCTGGGAGTTCTGTTGAGGGGTCACTGAATCCAAAGTGTTAACTCTGCTGTCTGTCTCCTCAGATGCTGCCAGACATAGTGTGTTTCTCAAGCAGTTTCTGTTTCTGTTCTCTGTCTGATCTGTCTGTCTGTCTGTCTGTCATTCTTCTCTTGGTCTCGTGTGCTCTCTGTCTCTCGTTTAGCCCTCTCATACAATCTCTCTTTCGTACATTTCTCCCTCTCACACTCTTTACGTCTCTGGCTCTCATTTCTCTCAATTGTTTGTTCTGTCTCTCATTTTTCCTCTCGTGCTTTCTCTCTTATTTGTTTCTCTCTATCATGCTCTTTCTGTCGCTCTCTCATTTTGTTCTGTTTCTCTCGTTTCTTGCTGTCTATTATTGTCTCACCCTCTTGTTTCTCGCTGCCTCTGTTACATATTCTCTGTCTCATTCTTTCTGTTGCTGTGATAATGAATGATTTTTAATCTTGTGTTTCCCTTAACAGCTTCTGATGAAACAAGCTCCAGTTCTGTCATTTCCTGAGGTATGAACATTGTTGTTCATTGTTGGGAACAGGTCATTGTAACTGGGGGATTGGAGCTGGTGTGAATTGGACAATCTGGAGGGTGTACTCTGTGCTCAGTCTCTCTCTCTCTCTCTCTCTCTCTCTCTGTCTCTGTGTGATCACTAACGACAAGCTTACATAGTTCAACACGGAGCATTTAGACTGACCTCCTGGAGAGGGCTGATCCTGTCTGGGTGTAAGCCTCAATGTACCTCTGAGGGGTGGGGTTTGGGCTATAGAAATAACCGGACACTTTTTGTCCTGGATGCAGCCTTTCTAAAGGGAGTCAATACGATGACAGTTCTCACTGTAGTTTGTTCCTTGAGTTCAGCGTTGCTGTCCTAGAATTCTGCATTTCTGGGTGCTTGTGGAATGCAGAGAAGTGGGTGGGGTCTGGACCTGATAGAGAACTGAGCGCAGTTCAGGAAACTAGATTGTGAGGGGATTTATGGTATTGGAGGGAGTGCAGTGTCGATAGACCTGAATGAAAGCTGGTCTTCAAGGGTTAAATGACACAGAGATTAAACAAACTGGGGCCGTGTTCCCTAAAATGTAGAACGTTAAGGGCTGATTTGATGGAGGTTTTGAAATATTAGAACATAGAACATAGAACAGTACAGCACAGAACAGGCCCTTCAGCCCACAATGTTGTGCCGACCATTGATCCTCATGTATGCACCCTCAAATTTCTGTGACCATATACATGTCCAGCAGTCTCTTAAATGACCCCAATGACCTTGCTTCCACAACTGCTGCTGGCAACGCATTCCATGCTCTCACAACTCTCTGCGTAAACAACCTGCCTCTGACATCCCCTCTATACTTTCCACCAACCAGCTTAAAACTATGACCCCTCGTGCTAGCCATTTCTGCCCTGGGAAATAGTCTCTGGCTATCAACTCTATCTATGCCTCTCATTATCTTGTATACCTCAATTAGGTCCGCTCTCCTCCTCCTTTTCTCCAATGAAAAGAGACCGAGCTCAGTCAACCTCTCTTCATAAGATAAGCCCTCCAGTCCAGGCAGCATCCTGGTAAACCTCCTCTGAACCCTCTCCAAAGCATCCACATCTTTCCTATAAAAGGGCGCCCAGAACTGGACGCAGTATTCCAAGTGCGGTCTAACCAAAGTTTTATAGAGCTGCAACAAGATCTCACGACTCTTAAACTCAATCCCCCTGTTAATGAAAGCCAAAACACCATATGCTTTCTTAACAACCCTGTCCACTTGGGTAGCCATTTTAAGGGATCTATGTATCTGCACACCAAGATCCCTCTGTTCCTCCACGCTGCCAAGAATCCTATCCTTAATCCTGTACTCAGCTTTCAAATTCGACCTTCCAAAATGCATCACCTCGCATTTATCCAGGTTGAACTCCATCTGCCACGTCTCAGCCCATCTCTGCATCCTGTCAATGTCCCGCTGCAGCCTACAACAGCCCTCTACACTGTCAACGACACCTCCGACCTTTGTGTCGTCTGCAAACTTGCTGACCCATCCTTCAATCCCCTCATCCAAGTCATTAATAAAAATTACAAACAGTAGAGGCCCAAGGACAGAGCCCTGTGGAACCCCACTCACCACTGACTTCCAGGCAGAATATTTTCCTTCTACTGCCACTCGCTGTCTTCTGTTGGCCAGCCAATTCTGTATCCAGACAGCTAAGTTCCCCTGTATCCCATTCCTCCTGACCTTCTGAATGAGCCTACCATGGGGAACCTTATCAAATGCCTTACTGAAGTCCATATACACCACATCCACAGCTCGACCCTCATCAACTTTTCTAGTCACATCCTCAAAAAACTCGATAAGGTTTGTAAGGCATGACCTACCCCTCACAAAGCCGTGTTGACTGTATTTGATCAAGCCATGCTCTTCCAGATGGTCATAAATCTTATCCCTCAGAACCCTTTCTAACACCTTGCAGACGACAGACGTGAGACTTACTGGTCTATAATTGCCGGGGATTTCCCTATTTCCTTTCTTGAAGAGAGGAATTACATTTGCCTCTCTCCAGTCCTCAGGTACGACTCCAGTGGAGAGCGAGGATGCAAAGATCTTCGCAAGTGGCGAAGCAATTGCATTTCTCGCTTCCCAAAGCAGCCGAGGACAAATCTGGTCCGGGCCTGGCGACTTGTCAATCTTAATGTTTGACAAAATTTTCAGCACAATATTAGGAGAAGCGGACATGGTAGATAGAGGGGAACTGCTTCCAATGGTTGGAGCGTCTTGGACTTGAATGTCAGTGTAATTAGAATTGCACCCACTGAGAGTGAAAATAGGAAACGCTTCCACACAAACAGAGCAGGAAATGGTTCGAACTCTCCTCAAAAGAAAATTCATGCAAAGTTGGCTTTGGTGAAATAAAAATCAATAAAACTGAAAATTAAGGGACAGGTTGAAGATGGGTAAATAGATTGAGGTGCCAGACTACCCGTGATCTCATTGAACAGTGGAACAGGATTGAGGGGCTAAATGGCCTCACTATCTTCCTGTGCCCCTGTGGGTTTTGCTGGTCTTTAGGGTGTGGGTCTAAGGGGTTTTACTGATGCTTCGGGAATGGGTTTCTGTGTTTTGCTGCTGGTGTTTGTGGGAGATGCTTCAGGGTCTGCTGGGTTTTCTGTGGTCTGTAACCATGCTATTTCTCTTCCCCAGTGGTCTCTGATGTCCTGCTAGAAACTCGATTTCCATTACTGTGATTGATCTTCTGGTTAATTCTCCTGCAATTTCTGGAGTAATAGACGATCTGGATTTGAGAAATGATATCACTTTGTTAATTATAGATTATTGAGACAACATCTGACATGATATGGAGAGTTTCACATTCGGCGCAGATGGTGGCACAGTGCTGAGGTCACTGCCCTGAGAATCCAGAAGGCCAGCTTAATATTTTGTGGGGGCACAGGTTCAAATAATTCTGTGGCAGATGGTGAAATACAAATTCAGTCAAATTTAGAATTAAGAGCTGGTTTAATGGTGACCACATAATCATCACTGATTGTCATAAAAAGTCATCTGGTTCACTCATGCCCTTTCGGGAAAGAAATCTGTCATCCTTATCTGGCATGGACCACATGTCACTGCACAACTGGTTAAATCTTAACTACCCTCTGGACAATGAGAAACAACTTTTAAGCCTTGACTATTTTTCCTCAGAAAAATTTCATCTCCATAGATCACCGCCCAATGGTCATGCCACATGCATTGTCCTGTCAGTCAATTCAGCACATACACCTGATCTCTTTGTCAGTCACTCTTCAGTGAGATCATCCCAGATTTCATTTCAATTTTCATGCACCTTAAATACTGAGTGAAGCCTTTTCCATGCTCTTGTTACAGAGACTGACTGAAGCCAATTGTTACTTTTAATTTGGTATACACTGCCAAATGGCAATAGATGTCATGAATTGATCTCCTGCTCATGGCATGCTGCAGCCTCAGACTCTCTGACTTAAATTATTTCCTATTTTCACACTTCTATCAATTTATAAACTTCCTGGTGCAAAGCCTCATTCAAGCAGGGTAATCATGGTTTGCAGCTCTCATGCCTTGGGTTCAAGGCACCACTATTTTCTGTTCCTCTCTCTCTGACTCAAAGATTCTGTTCAGCTGTTTATGAAGCATCTAGTCATACAGAACAGAAACAGACCCTTCAATCCATGCCGAACATAATCCCAGACTAAACTAGTCCTACCTGCCTGCATACCCCTCCAAATAGTTCTTATTCATGTACGTATCCAAATATAAATGTTGTAACTGTACCTATTTCCAACACTTCCTTTTGGAATTTCATTCCACACATGGACCACTCACTGTGGTGCTCATGTCTTTTTAAAATATTTCTCCTCTCACCGTAAAAGTATGGCCCCCCGAGTCATGCCATCTCCCACACAAATGAATCTTGCAGCTGGTCCTGAGATTTATGTCGCAAATTCTTAGTGTTATTACAAATCAGTGATAAAAGATTTGTGTGTTAATTCATTTTTGAATATTTTATAAGTAAAGCAAAAGCAAGTGATTTTATTTAATTGGACGTCTGGATTTCTTAAAGTTGTTACATTTTTATCGTTTTGTTCTCACACTGCAGCCCCAAATCTTGCCAAAGTTTGCATTTCTGATCATTTAGGTTTATCTGTTCAGGATACTTGATTTATTCTTTCAACGTAGATTCCATTGCACTAATGTTGTCTTTGCTGAAGCTGCAAAAATAAAATAATTTTTTTCTTCCACTTCCTGTCTCTGTCCTTAGTCCTATTCTGAAGACATGTCCTCCTGATGTATAGAAGAACAATACTGAGTCCCTGACAGATAGAACTGAAAGGAATTAATAATTAAAAACTACACCCAGTGCAGAGTGTGCAAAAAGATAGAAACAACTTGTCAAACCAGTCATCTTTGTTTGAGGAGATGATAGACACATGATAGGGGGATGTGGTGGATGAAGAATACATAGACTTTAGAAATACATTTAACAATGACCACGTAGGTGATTACTAGAGAAGCTAAAATGAGAAACTGACATTGGTTTTCGTACAAGAGAGCTTTAACTGGAGCACGATGCCCTCGGACCATTCCAGGCCCTCATTGCGAATTTGGAGCTAGAATGCTGAGGATTGGCAAAAAGTAATCTTCAAGACCCTGTCTGCTCCTCCTGCCCAGTCAGTGGATCCTGATTTTGATTGCTCCAGGAGTTTCGTGGAGAAGTGAATCTGTCTAGTAACTTGGACCAACTCTGATCAGGCAAATGTGGACGTGTGCTCACCAGGTTGGGGGCAGTAGCAGAGAGACCTGTGCGTGTTTACAATCCTTCCGTACCCAGTTGTGAATGGTAATCAACAGGAAAAGGAGGCTGTACACACTGCCTCATCCTGAATGAAACTGGAGTAAAACACTTCAGAACAAAAGACAATTTGATCATGAATGTGTGGAATTCAGTACCCCAGAGTGAAGTAGATACTGCGACATTTAGTGAAGTTTAGGAGGATACAGACAAGTTTTTAATCAGTCATGGATGGACGGGATACGGGAAACTGGCAGGAACATGGGTTGAGACCACACTGAGTGTTAGGCTCGAGGCGTTGAATTGCTCACTACTGCTCCTAATTCTTATATTCCCATTTGCATCCATTTTCAGTCATGTGCTGAGTGGATGAGCTCCCAGAAGAGCAGATGCCAGTTTTCAGCAACTTGATGTCAAGGAATGGTCTTAATCTTAGGAAGTGGTTGAGTGTGAGGGGTAAAGGTATTGAGAAAGGATGCAGCACCCCAGGCAAAACTTGAATATCCCAACTCAACTTATAATTCAACAAGAGATAGTATATTGTATTGCTATCCATTCTTGTGAATTCAAATTGTGGACGTGCATGACAGGTTTATATGTTTGGAATGACATTTTTATATCCATGACTATGAACTTTCTCAGAGTACTGAAAGGGACATTTTCATCACCCTCTGAGACATCAGAACCATGCAGGAGAGGATACATGAAAATCAGACACTTTGAACTTTTGATAAGATTATTTGAAAGTAAACAAAGTGTGGTCTGATACTGGGATATTATGTAACTTCATAGATTGTGACCTGCACAACAGGAAAACACTGAGTCAAGCACTGAGCAGAGAAACTGACATGATGGCAATGAATGTGTTAGCAGTGAGAGGGAGTAAAATGGACAAATGGAGAAATTAACAGCACTCCATCCAAAGAATAAGAAATATGACTGAATGAGGTGATCTGCAGAGAGGTAGTGCTGAACAAAGTCAATAACAGTCAGATAATTCTGGGACCTTTGATATGTGTTTGATGCAAATTTGAGAAATTAGGGAAATTAGTCCTTCAGGAATAACTAGGTTTAGCTGAAAACTAGTTTGGAGAGATGAATAATAATATGTCTTTCATAAAGAAAAGTAAGAAAAGTTATAGGATATTCAGAAAAAAACACTAGTGATGTGGACACCATGTTACCTGAGCAGCAGGAAAGGTTGCAGTAATTCATGACGAATGATTGTGATTCTGTGTGCAAGAGCAATTTCAAAGCATGTGGATGACACAAAACTTGGGAGAGTCATCAACTGCGAGGAGAGAAGTGAAGGAGCAGAGGGACCTTGCTGTAAATGTGCACAGGTTATCGAAGGACAAGTGGAGAGAGCAATGTACAAAATATAGTGTATTTACAGGGACACAATACACGAGCGAGGATGTGATGAAGACAGACATTACACCTCAGCGATAGTGTTCATCCAGCTTCACACTTTGTTATCTTGGATTCTCCAGTATCTGTAGTTCCCATTATCTCTGATCACAATTTTAACCTCACTGCGAAGCATCTTCCAGGGATGCCTAACCTGAAGAAGTTACCCTCCTCCCTCGGGACGAACCTCAGGGAATCTCTTTCCCAATGTAACTCTCCTGTACTCTCCTCTCCACCTATCTTCTCCTCTATCCTCCCCCTCTCTCCCTATTTATTTCAGAATCCTCTCCCCATCCCCCTCTCTGATGAAGGGCCGAGGCCCAAAACGTCAGCTTTTGTGCTCGTGAGATGCTGCTTGGCCTGCTGTGTTCATCCAGCTTCACACTTTGTTATCATTACACCTCAGCTACAGCTTTGTATCCAGTTCAGGGCAGCCACACTACAGGAAAGAGATAAATTCAATAGACAGAAGGCATTTGCAACAATGGTCCCACGGTTGAGAAACTTAAGTTATGATAATAAATAGAAGAGTTCAGGACTGTTCTTTTTTGATTGAAGAACATTAAGTGGAAAAAACATCAAAAAGATGTGGGGCTGAATGGAGTAGGTAGGGAGAATGTCTTCCCACTCAAAAGAAAAACCAAGAATGAGTGGGGCATACATATAAACTGAGTTGCAAAAGAAGCAAACACAAGTTTAGAATGAATGGTTCAGATCTGGAACACATTGCCTGGAAGTATGATGGAAGCAGAATCAACTGAGGCTTTCGAGACAGCATTACATGATTATTTAATGGAAACAACATGCAAGGGAAATAGGAGAATAGCCCGAAATCAGAATGTTCATTTAGAGAGGCAGTGCAGACAACGGCCTCTTTCTGCATCACAGCACTTCTGCGTCTCTGTGAATTATGGTGCTTTAATTGAGTAGTACTTTTTCAAATAACATAGAACTCCTGAGGAATCAGGGGGCACAGCATTAAAACTCTGCCTTTCTCTGTTTGGAAAAACATAAACAATTCCAAGTATTCGGGGACAATGACAAGGTTGAAGACAAACATTGCATTCCCTGCATTGAGGCCGCTAGATTCTACAGATATTCCTGAATTGATCACAGAGAGATTTTTGACAACCTGTGTACCCCTCTGGTAATGGCTGGCAGGTGATCTTCAACCCTCAACAAGTAAACTAAGAAACAATCTTGAAGCATATGAATAGACAGAGACTGAGTGATGATCCTGAAACCTTGGTTACCTGACCAAATGCATTGGGTAGAAATGCTGAACAAAGTGCCTGACAGATTGTAAACTGACCAACCCTTTGCACTGAAGTACATTAACAAGTGTTTGGAGGCAGGGGCAGTTCTCGTCAGGTAGGCAGGTGGCAAATGGCACATGGGAAATGCAGTAAGACCTGGGGAAGAACTCCCTGACACTTTGTCCAGGGGACAGAATACTCCCAGGGAACACTGATGTTCACACCGTCCTCATCAGCATCAAACAGGCTTGCACGGAAAGTTTGAGTATATTCAAAAACTGACCTCAGGTGTTTTATCCGAAGATCTGACAGGGAGAGAGACAGGTGGAGGGCAACAATGATCTTATAAACATACTTAGAACATGCCAAATCTTCAGATTCTTCTCCTGGTGTAACAGCAGCCGTTGGTCAGGAGTGAGTGCAGTATTGTTAAGGCAGTTGCCTGGGACCAGTTGATCCACCCTCCTTGTATAGTCTGAAACCAGGCCCATGGGAAAATTTACTGAGCTTCCACAAAATCTAATCAAGTACTGATGGAAGGACCATTGTCTTACAAGAAACCTGGAAGATTCAGGAACTTGTTGCTGAGATTGAGCTCCCGAGTGTGCACTATTGATTGTAGCTGTGTGCATCATTGTGTCCTAGCTCCTCACTGATATAATGGTGGTGAGAGACTAGTAGGCTGCAGTGCTGATACTGAAGCTCATCAGCAATTGATATTAATTTTTTTTATTCATTCACAAGATGTAGATGACACTTGCTCGGCCAGCATTTGATGCCCATCCCTGTTTCAGAGTCAATTGCTTTCTTATGGCTTTGGAAACACACATCAGTCAGATCAAGTAAGGACAGTAGTTTGCTTCCTCTAAGGGCAATAGAGAATCAGGTGGGAGTTTCCATGACAATGGTTTCCTCATCATTGCTAGATGCTCATTTTCAGATATAGATATCTGAATATCTTCAATATATCAGTATAGTTCTATTGAATTCAAATTCCATCATCTGCACAGTGGGATTTGAGCCCCAATCCACAGAATATTACCCAAATGATCAACAGGCTGGTGATCATATTACTGGGCCACCACATTCCCTCTGACTACTGTGGCTCCATTATCTTTCAACAATACCCTAACCGCATCCCACCAGCATCAGAAGAGCATCAGAAGCCATTTCCACCATCTCCCACAAGATGCCACCACCAGACACATATTCCTCTCCCCTCCCTTGTCCACCTTCCATAGGGACCGTTCCTTCCAGTACAGCCTGGTCTACTCTTCCTTCTGTCCCAACACCCACCCCCACCCCCAGCATCACAGCACCTTCCTCTGTAACCGGTGAAAGTACAACACCTGTCCATTTACTTCCTCCCTAGTATCCAAGGGCCCAAAGATACCTTCCAGGTGAGGTAACACTCCACCTGCACTTCGCAGAATCTGGTTGACTGCATTCACTGATCACAATGTGGTCTCCTTTACATTTGGGAAACAAAGTGTAGACTGGGTGACTGCTTTACAGAACATTTACCTTACGCTCGCAAAATAGACCCTGAACTACCTGTTGCCTGCTACTTCGACACTCCAGCCTGTTCCCTGGCCAACATCTCTGTCTCTGGCTTGCTGCAGTGTTCCTGTGAAGCTCAAAGCAAGCTGGAGAAAGAACACCTCATTTTCCATTTGGGGACCTACAGTCCTCCAAGGCTCAACATTGAGTTCAATAATTTTAGGGCTGAATCTCTCCCATGTCCTCACCCCCTACCTCACATGCTAGGCCTTGTTACCTCATAGCCTGCCATTACACACTACCTGTTATTAATCCCTAATAGTCCCCATTAACAACTATTCGCCCTCCCAGTCAGATCATTAACAACTCCTTCGTTATCCAAATGGTCTTCTCTCTCTTTGGACTCTATCCTTTTGTTTACACCCTCCTCCATCTCCCTCCCTATTTTCTACATAAAAACTGATGGTTTCCCAGCTACCATCAGTTCTGAGGAAGGGTCACCGGACTGAAATGTTAACTCTGATTTTTCTCTTCACAGATGCTGCCAAAACTGCTGAGCTTTTCCAGTAACTTCTGTTTTTGTTCCCATCCCCAGCAAGATGTTCTCTTATTCAACTGAGAACATTTATGATTTGGAACATCATCAAGTCATTGTGAAAGGAAAATGCTCTTTGTAAACATCAGGTATTCGAATCAAATCAATTTGAGAAGGAAGCTGAAGTTTTGCAATCAAGTTCCATTTAGGGAACTTCTACAGTTGCAGCAATGAACTCCGCTCCATCTGATGATCATCATTTCTGCTGATGCTTGTACAATGCTCGGTACTTTTTCTGTCTTCACATTTACTAAAGTAGGCTGTGTCCATATATAGCAAGAGCTGTGTCTCCTGACGTGAGAATGATGAGGCAGCAGATACACAGAGACACCACTTTCTGAACGATCCCCTCTAAGTCATACTTACTTTGAACAGTGTAGTTCGTCCTTTACTGTCACTGGGTCAAAACCCTGGAACTCCCTGATGAATATCAGTGTGGGTCTACCACATGCAGTGCGGCAGTTCAAAGAGGTGGCTTATCATCATTTTCTTCATGGTGATTAGTGACAGTGAATAAATGCTAGTGAGGCCCACAACCTGTACTGAAGGCAAATCTACTTTTGGAGTGTAACAAGGCAAGTGGATGAACTGTACCATACATATAGGTACTACAGCTCCAACTGCAGCTCAGAGGATGGGAGTTCTGTGATGAGTAATTGACCTCCTATCTTCTCAGTACCTACCTACAAAGCACAAATTGATGTCAGTGAATACTTTCCACTTATCTGGAGGGTAGAGCTTCAGCAGGTCAAGATGGCATCTCAGAGCTACTTTCTCAAGGGCTGTTCTGGATTGGGTATCAATCCTGTCTAAGCCAGCATTGCTCAAATCTTATCGATGAATTAAAATTTGCCATTGAATCACAACAGGGCAAGTGCACGAGATGAACTTTCCTTGAAAGTTGCCACCCAGGTTTCCTTGAAAGTTGCCACCCAGGTTGACAGGGCTGTTAAGAAGGCATACAGCTTTTATTAATAGATGGATCGAGTTCCGGAACCAAGAGGTTATGCTGCAGCTGTACAAAACTCTGGTGCGGCCGCACTTGGAGTATTGCGTGCAGTTCTGGTCACCGCATTATAAGAAGGATAATGCTTTGGAAAGGGTGCAGAGGAGATTTACTAGGATGTTGCCTGGTATGGAGGGAAGGTCTTATGAGGAAAGGCTGAGGGACTTGAGGCTATTTTCATTAGAGAGAAGAAGGTTGAGAGGTGACTTAATTGAAACATATAAAATAATCAGAGGGTTAGATAGGGTGGATAGGGAGAGCCTTTTTCCTAGGATGGTGACGGCAAGCATGAGGGGGCATAGCTTTAAATTGAGGGGTGAAAGATATAGGACAGATGTCAGAGGTAGTTTCTTTACTCAGAGAGTAGTAAGGGAATGGAATGCTTTGCCTGTAACGATAGTAGATTTGCCAACTTTAGGTACATCTAAGTTGTCATTGGATGAGCATATGGACGTACATGGAATAGTGTAGGTTAGATGGGCTTGAGATCGGTATGACAGGTCGGCACAACATCGAGGGCCGAATGGCCTGTACTGTGCTGTAATGTTATATGTTCGATGTTCTATGAAAGGGAACGTGGACATATGCTGAAAATCCGGGATGAGGCCAATGAAATAGAAATGTCTCATGAACTCTGTAAACTGCAGCACACACTGATGTGATATTCTTCTCTTTATTACATGTCATCTGACCCTGGGCAGTGCAGTTCAGCTCTGACTATCTAACTATTGAGAAGGCTATCACTCTGGAAGCTGCAAATCACTCTCTCCAAAAAATACTTGCAAGAAAACTACAGAGGAGGGCTCAGATGGACTGCAACCAATAAGTGGCCTAGTCCCAGAAGAAAATGAGAGAATGTCAATCTAAATGAGAGCCATGTCAACAGTGCACATCTCGGCCATGGGTGTTATTTTGTTCTTATAGGGTCATAGAGGTATACAGCATGGACACAAGCCCTTCAGCCCAACTTCTAAATGCTGGCCAGGCTTCCGAAACTGAACTCGTCCCATTTGGAAATAATAGGAAATGCCGATGCTGAAGGTGTAGAGCTGGATGAATGCAGCGGGCCAAGTGGCATCAGAGGAGCAAGAAGGCTGGCGTTTCAGGTCTGGACCCTTCTTCAGAAATGGAGGAGGGGAAGGGGATTCTGAAATAAATAAGAGAGCGAGGGGAGGCAGATGGAAAATGGATAAAAGTGCAGATAGGTGGAGAGGAGATGGACAGGTCAAGGAGGCGGGGATAGAGCCAGTAAATGTGAGTGTAGGTAGGCAGTTAGGGTGGGGGTTGGTCAGTCCAGGGAAGACAGACAGGTCAAGGAGGCAGGGATGAGACTGGTAGGTAGGAGATGGGGATGGCGGTTGAGGTGGGAGGAGTGGATAGGTGGGAGAAAGAATGGAATGGTTAGCACGCAGGGACGAGGTGGGTTGATTTTGGCTTGCAGTAGGGGAAGGGGGGATTTTCAAGCTTGTGAAGTCCACATTGATCCCATTGGACTGCAGGGTTCCCAAGCGGAATATGAGATGCTGTTCTTGCCACTTTCGGGTGGCATCATTGTGGCACTTCTGGAGGCCCAGGAAGGACATGTCGTCCAGGGTGTGGGAGTGGCAGTTGAAGTGGTACGCAGTTGTTTGTCGTTAACCGAGCGCAGGTGTTCCACAACGCGGTCTCCGAGCCTCCGCTTGGTTTCCCTGAGGTAGAGGAGGCCACATCTGGAACAGCGGATACAATATACCACATTAGCAGATGTGCAGATGAACATCTGTTTGATGTGGAAGGTTTTCTTGGGGACTGGAATGGGGGTAAGCGGGGAGCTGTAGGGGCAGGTGTAGCTGGGCTGCTTCAGGGATGCAGTGGGGGGAGGGGACGAGCTGGGCTGGTTTTGGGATGCAGTGGGGGAGTGGGAGATTTTGAAGCTTGTGAAGTCCAGATTGATACCATTGGGCTGTAGGGTTCCCAAGCGGAATATGAGTTACTGTTCCCACAACCTTTGGGTGGCATCATTGTGGCACTGCAGGAGGCCCATGATGGACATGTCATCTAAGGAATGGGAGGGGAAGTTAAAATGGTTCGCGACTGGGAAGTGCAGTTGTTTATTGCAAACTGAGCGGAGGTGTTCTGCAAAGTGATCCCCTAGCATCTGCTTGGTTTCCCCAATGTAGAGGAAGCCACACCGGGTACAGTGGATACAGTGTACCACATTGGCAGATGTGCAGGTGAACATCTGCTTAATATGGAAGGTTATCTTGGAGCCTGGGATGGGGGTGAGGGACGAGGTGTGGGGGCAAGTGTAGCACTTCCTGCAGTTGCAGGGGAATGTGCCGGGTGTGATGAGGTTGGAGTGGAGTGTGGAGCGGACAAGGGAGTCACAGAGAGAGTGGTCTCTCCAGAAGGCAGACAAAGGTGGGGATGGAAAAATGGCTTGGGTGGTGGGGTCAGATTGTAGATGGTGGAAGTGTCGGAGGATGATGCATTGTATCCGGAGGTTGGTGGGGTGGTATGTGAGAATGAGGGGGATCCTCTTGGCAGGGTTATTGCAGAGGCAGGGTGTGAGGGGTATGTTGTGGGAAATGCGGGAGACGCGGTCAAGGGCATTCTCGACCAATGCGGGGGGGAGGTTGCGATCCTTGAAGAACGTGGACATCTGGAATGTGCTGGAGTGAATGCCTCATCTTGGGAGCAGATGCGACGGAGGTGAAGGAATTGGGAATAGGGGATGGAATTTTTGCAGGAGGGTGGGTGGGAGGAGGTGTATTCTTGGTAGCTGTGGGAGTCGGTGGGCTTGAAATGGACATCAGTTACAAGCTGGTTGCCTGAGATGGAGACTGAGAGGTCCAGGAAGGTGAGGGATGTGTTGGAGATGGCCCAGGTGAACTTGAGGTTGGGGTGGAAGGTGTTGGTGAAGTGGATGAACTGTTCGAGCTCCTCTTGGGAGCAAGAGGCGGCGCCAATACAGTCATCAATGTACCAGAGGAAGAGGTGGGGTTTGGGGCCTGTGTAGGTGCGGAAGAGGGACTGTTCTACGTAACCTACAAAGAGGCAGGCATAGCTTGGGCCCATGCGGATACCCATGTCCACCCCCTTTGTTTGTAGGAAGTGGGAGGAAGTGAAAGAGAAGTTGTTGAGGGTGAGGACGAGTTCGGCTAGGCGGATGAGGGTTTCAGTGGAGGGGGACTGGTCAGGCCTGCAGGACAGGAAGAAGCGGAGGTCCTTGAGGCCATCTGCATGCGGAATACAGGTGTATAGGGACTGGACGTCCAAGGTGAAAATGAGGTGTTGGGGGCCAGGGAATTGGAAGTTCTGGAGGAGGTGGAGGGCGTGGGTGGTGTCACGGACGTAGGTAGGGAGTTCCTGGGCCAAGGGAGAGAAAATGGAGTCCAGATAGGTGGAGATGAGTTCGGTAGTGCAGTAGCAGGCTGAAATAATGGGTCGACCAGGGCAGGCAGGTTTGTGGATTTTGGGAAGGAGATAGAAGCGGGTGGTGTGGGGGTGGGGAACAATGAGGTTGGAGGCTGTGAGTGGGAGGTCCCCTGAGGTGATGAGGTCATGGATGGTATTGCAGATGATGGTTTGGTGCTCGGGGATGGGGTCATGATCAAGGGGGTGGTAGGAGGAGGTGTCAGAGAGTTGACGTTTGGCCTCGGCGATGTAGAGGTCAGTGCGCCATACTATCACTGCGCCACCCTTGTCTGTGGGTTTGATGGTGAGGTTAGGGTTGGAGCGGAGGGAGCGGAGGGCTGCCCGTTCTGCAGGGGAGAGGTTCAAGTGGGTGAGAGGGGTACAAAGGTTGAGGTGGTTAATGTCTCGACAGCAGTTGGAGATGAAGAGGTCGTGGGAGGGTAGGAGGCTGGGGGTGGGGTCCAGGAGGAGGTTTCCTGTCTCTTCTTGAGAATGTTCGGTGCTGTGGCCCATAACAAAAATGGGAATTTAATTCTGAAACTCTGTTTAAATAAAACAATCTTCATGGTTATGGGAGAATACACAGTTTGGCGCTGAGTGATGCTGTAGGGTCCAGAAAAGCTTCAATCCTGGTTGTGACGGCACATTTGTTTCCCCCGTCACCACCAGCGGTTTTAGTTTCACCAAGACGGGATCTTTCTGTGCCCACAGGCTGATATTGTCAGCAGTGACTGGAAGGGTGTCCAGGAAGTTTACAACCAGAATGGACTCTTCCAGGGGAAGCACACCACCACTGGGGTATCTATCAGCGGGAGGCAGCTCAACGCTTCTGTACCACGTTAAACCAATATTCCTGGCCCTGGGATGGGAGTGAAATGGCAGCAGGAATGCCAATGCCGGCCACATGCCTCCTCAGAGCAAGAGAAACAGTTTACTTCAGGCACGCACTGTTTTCTCTTACTGCCACTGTCCTTTGACTGAGGAGACCTTCTGAATCCCCTGTTACAATTCTGTTTCTTTTTTTCTGACCACCCCAAACAGCTGTTTTTGTTTGAATTTACATAATTACAATAAAGTTGTTCACAATGATTAGGAGCTGAAGTTCTCAAATCTTGTTTGTCTTTTTTTGATTCCAACCCAACTCCACGGGATTGAGGAGATTTTGTAACCGGCTCTTAAAGACTGATGGGTATAATAATAAATCAAAGGGTCAAGCAACAGCTAAATCTCCTGTTTACATCTGTCAGCCAGGGCTCCCTGATTAGCCCAGGTTAACAACCCCACTCAGGAAACTCATATTCTATGAGGAACAAAAACAGAAGTTGCTGGAAAAGCTCAGCAGGTCTGGCAGCATCTGTGAGGAATAAATCAGAGTTAAGGTTTCGGGTCCAGTGGCACTTCCTCAGAATGTCCTCACTGGACGTGAAACCTTAACTCTGATTTATTTTCTTCACAGATGCTGCCAGGCTTGCTGAGGTTTTCCGGCAACTTCTATTTTTGTTCCTGATTTCCGCAGTACTTTCAGTTTTTCTTTCATATTCTCTGAGATCTACCTGGTCCTGATTCCAATCACTACAGGATTGGAAGGATAGAGCGGGTTCTGTCACACTAACACCGGATGTTATACCATGTACCTTAATTTTATAGCGTTCCTGGATATTTAAGATGCTGGAGTAGCATCATCCTCCAGTATAAACTAGGCAAGGTCCTACTGTAACACCCCTAGATTCAGCGTCTTTATCACTGTTCTCTACCAATGGTATGAGCACTGTGCAACACTTACAGTTAATATTAGCCCTCTCTCTATCCTCGGGTGTCCTGGTCAAGCAGCTCAGCAATGACCCTCCCTCCCACGATCCTGGTCTGAGTCTGTGTCCTCTCTAACCCCTCCTCACTCGCTTGCCCGCCCGCCCACCTGCCTGCCCCCCCTTTATTCACCCACCCACCTCCCCCCCTTGCTTGCACACCCACACCCCCCACTCGCTCGCCTGCCCTACCCCATCAGTTGCCCACCCACCCTGACTCGACTGCCCTCCTCCCCCACCGCCCGCATTCACCTGTCAGCTCCCTCACTCAACCTTCCCTCCCTCTCGCTTGTCCGTCTGCCCTCTCCCTTCACTTGCTCACTTTTTCTGCTCTTACTTGCCCGCCTGCCCCCTCACTCGCTCGCCCGCCTCTCCTCCCCTTCACTTGACCTCCCCTTCCTCTGGCTCACCCGCCTGTCCTGCCCCTCACTCGCCATCCCCTTCCTCTGGCTCACCCGTCTGCCGTCCCCCTTCACTTGCTTGCCTTCCCCTCACTTGCTTGCTTGCCCTCTCTCCCCTCTCACTCATCCACACTCCCACCCTTCCCCTTCACTCATCGACTCTCCATCCCTCCCCACCCCCTCACTCACCCACACGCCTTCACTCCCACCCATCCAGCTCCCTCTGTCCGTAATCCAAGTACTTCCTCAGCCACTCGACACACACCACCTCCAGGTAATGCTTCCACTGCTGATTATTCACACACTCATGGTCGCACCTGTTTTTGGCGCTCTCCCCCCAAAGGACTGGTGTACCCACACCATGTGATCCTTATCGAAGCTCAGCAAATCTTGTCCATCCCATCCATACTGATTGAACCCAATTGTCGTCCCATCACTCCTTAGGTCAAAACCAGTCATCATTTGGTAGGTATTGATCCCTGTCCATCAAAAATACAAGTTGCCAATCAGACACACTGAACCTTCACCCACTACAAGCACAGGCAATCAGGTTCAGGCACAACAGATAACTGAGCCCATTGCCACCAGTATCTGACTCCCAGATCCTAGGCCAATCCTGGCCTCCCCCCACTCCTGTAGGATGAGTCCCCGGGAAGGGCCAGCAAAGCCCTGGTGGGTCCGGCACATGAGCTTTGGAATACGACCTTGGAAATACAGCTACTGCTTCTGTGCGAGCATCATCTTCTGCTCTTAGGAATCCTGTCCCTTGCTCTCCACCATCCACTGCTTCCCGGGGATCGGTTGCTTCCAATCACTGTCCTACTTAATAAACTGGACCTTGTCCACATATCCGTCAAGCACAGAGTCCAAAAAGCCAGGAATTGGAGACACGCCGGTCAGGAAATACCAGAGAGAGTGGAGGCTGAAACAGGAAAGAGGAAGGGAGAGCTCATAGTAAGACAAAAATGTCAGGATATGAAACCCAGAGCACCATCAGTACCACAGGCTAATTTACTCCCATTTGGCAGCATTTGGCCCGTAAAACCGTTCCTAATCATGTACCCACCCAGATGCTTTTTAAATGTGGTGATTTTATCAGCCTCCACTACTTCCTCTGGCAGCTGATCCCATACACATACATATGAATACATACAAGGATGAGTTTGACTGTTTGATCTTCAATGGAGTCAATGGTTCTGGGGAGCAGTAAAGTAAATGGAGTTCAGGCCACAGTTAGATTGATCATGATCACATTGAATGGCAGAATAGGCTCAAGACACTGATTGGCCACCTCCACTCTTACTTCTGATATCTTGATGTTAGAAAGCAGAGACTGAGTGAGTAATGGAAAACTCATTCATTCTCAGTGGATGTGTACAATAAAGAGATTTGGAAAGGATGATAGAATGTTGTTGCCCTTTATTTTGAGGAGTGGGACACAAAAGTTAGTTTTGATCCAGAGCAACTGCATTCAGTCCTGTGCATCTGGCCTCAGGAAGGGGAATGGGTGCAGATTCACCAGAATGATAACGGGGTGGAGAAGGTGAAATTAGGCAACAAAACCTTGGGTTCTCGTCAGTTTGCAGGAAGGAAGGAAGATTCAGTTGAGGTGCTGAAGATCATAGAAGTATTAGACTGAATCAATTCAGATCCCCTGATGAGGGAATGGAGAACAGGGGGAGATAATTGTAAAATTAAAACTCAGCTGTTCCAGGATAACACCAGGAAGTGCCTCAAGGGTAGGGTTTATTGGGAAAATGATGTGAAACTTTAAAAGGACATTGACATGTTGATGAAGTGGCCAGATAGGTGGCAGATAAAATTCAATGTGGAGATATGTGAGGGCTGAAATATTTTGACATAAAGATACAAGGGTGTGCAGGAGTGGGAGAACTGAGTGGGCATGTCATTGAAGAGCCATTATTGAAACCATTCAGTATTTTAGGTTTTATAAATAGACCACAAGAGCAGGGAACATGTGACAAACTTATACAGGGCACCGGTCTGATTTCAGTTGAGCATTGTGATGTGGATGTGCTGGTGTTGGGCTGGATGGACAAAGTTAGAAGTTACACAACACCAGATAATAGCCCAACAGGTTTATTTAAAATCACAAGCTTTTGAAGCACTGCTCCTTTGTCAAATGCCTAATGAAGGAGCAATGGCCTAAAAGCTTATGACTTCAAATGAGCCTGTTAAACTATAACCTAGTGTCACATGGCATTTGACTTTGGCCGCTCAAGGATTGCCTTCTATCCATCTGTCCAGGATTTAATAAATTTCTTTATTCTTCCTTTGGAGTTTTCCATTGCTGCCTCAGCTTTGCCATTGGAAAGGGTGGATGGTGTTGAATTTCCTAATCTTTCATGAAGTGAGCTGCCAGAGGAAGTGGTGGAGGCTGGTACATGAATAGGGAGGGTTCAGATGGATTATGGACAAAGGCTGGCAAATGGATTTAGCTGGTCGGCATGGACGAGTTGGACTGAAGGGTCTGTTTCCATACTGTACATCTTGATAACTGGCTCGTTCTCCGCTTGTGAACAGCAGGCGTTTTTCACTCACCTTAAAGCTTTAAAGCACTCAACAATCTCACCAACAGTTGTTGAAGTCAGCTGGTCCTCCACCAAACAGACAGAAGATTAGTCTGCTGCATGACACAATAATCAGCTCCTGTGAGAGACTGAAATTCCCAGTTTTGTCCCATATCTGCAGTCGTTTGACCAGGAACTGTCAGGGAAAAGCAGCGGTCGTCGTCATTTGAGCCGTAATTTTACTATGAATCTGTGTTTTCTTTTCAGTGGCAGTTCACAGCTCTGCTGCTGTGCTTTTAATTTCAGCTCTGGAGATTTATCTCAGTATCTCCATTTTTTTTTAGTGTAAAACATTTGAATGAAGCTTAAGATGCATTTCCCATATTTTACTTCAGTTTTGAGGTGAAAGTTTGAAATGCGAAGGCTGTATAGGGAGTGCTGGAAATGAGATGAGAATGTAATTAGGTGCTTGATGACTGGCACTGAGATGTTATTGGGATAACATCCCATTGATTTCTATATTTCCATAAATTAATGTCCCTTATCTGCTTACACATAGGCATGCAGGCACTGCCCTAAAGCTTCCTGTCCAGCTAGGAATTCGGAGTAAAACTTTGTAACTCCTTATCTTCTTACACATCGGCATGCAGACACTGCCTTAAGCTTCCTGTTTGTCTGAATAGAATTCGAGTTAAACTGTGCAAATCTTTATCTTCCTGCATAGGGATATGTGGAAACTGTCTCAAATAAAGTTAAGTGAAGAACATTTGTAAAGGTGTGAGACTTCTGAAGTCTGTAACTTCTGTCTCTGACAAAGGGCCCAGGACACTGACTTTGTTCCAGCCAGACACATCGGTAACTTAAAATTACAATGTCTCGTTAACAACTGGAAATTGCCTCCTGCCATTAGCAGTCACTTCATGAACGATCGATACAATGTGAACTTCGCAAGCTTCAAAATCTCCCCCTCCCCCATTGCATCCCAAAACCAGCCCAGCTCGTCCCTGCCTCCCTAATCTGTCTTCTTCTCACCTATTCCCTCTTCCCACCTCAAGCCGCACCTCCACTTCCTACCTACTAACCTCATCCCATCTCCTTGACCTGTCCGTCCTCCCCGGACTGACCTATCCCCTCCCCACCTCCCCACCCATAAACTCCTCTCTTCCCCTCTCTCCCTATTTATTTCGGAGCCCTCTCCCCATCCCCGTCTCTGATGAAGGGTCTTGGCCCGAAACGTCAGCTTTTGTGCTCCTGAGATGCTGCTTGGCCTGTTGTGTTCATCCAGCTTCACACTTTGTTATTCTGGATTCTCCAGCATCTGCAGTTCCCATTATCTCTGATACTATATCCTGGTCTTTTATGTTCTTGATGTAATAACTGTTTTGTATCCTGTCTTTGTCTGTTGTAAGAATTGTTTCATGTATCATGTCATTGTGAAATGTGAAATTGTTTTATGTATTATGCACTTAGTAAAGTATAAAAAGCGGGGACTGTCCGCTGCTCAGGGAGAATCGCTTACAAGACTCTGCACTCTGTGCCGGGTTAAGTACAATGATTCTCCGCAGCTTGTACTTGCTTGGTAATAAAGGATAATAAAATGTGAGGCTGGATGAACACAGCAGGCCAAGCAGCATCTCAGGAGCACAAAAGCTGACGTTTCGGGCCTAGACCCTTCATCAGAGAGCTTTTGTGCTCCTGAGATGCTGCTTGGCCTGCTGTGTTCATCCAGCCTCACATTTTATTATCTTGGAATCTCCAGCATCTGCAGTTCCCATTATCTTTGGTAATAAAGGATTTGTGTTTTTCTAACAGGTCAGTGTCTTGTTATTGCAGCAAGTCCGTGAGGGTGTCCGAAAAAGAGCCTGACAGCACAGATATGTTGGGCCACAGGGTTCTGTGCTTTAACATTTTGACCCTGTCAGTCTTTGGCATATATACCTCATGATGGAGGTCACATGCCTACAACAAACAAGGAACGTCGAAACAGAAGTAGGCCTTTCAGGCCCTCAGACCTCTTCACCCATTCATTGACATAGCTGATCTGTGGCCTAACTCCATCTACCTGCCTTTGGCCCATGTCCCTTAATACTTCTGCTTAACACAAGTTTATTTGTACATAATTAACAACTTATCCATCCTCCGGTGTCATTTGCGGAAGAGCGTTCCAAACCTCTATCATCGTGGTGTGTAGAAGTGCTTCCTATCATCTCTCCTGAATGATCTGGCCCTAATTTTCAGATCATGCCCCCAGTTCGAGAATCCCCAATCAGTGAAAATAGTTTCCCTAACAACCTGGGCCAGGCATTTGTACATGATTGCATGTCAATCCAAATGCAGCCTAAGATTATTACTCAGGAGTGCGCAGAGGTCCTTCAACCTTTTATGCTTGTCAGACAGGAACAAGAGGAGACACCAACTGTGTCTTTGGCAAAGTTGGAGTTCAATCTTTTATCGCTGGTGTAAAGTGATGCGGGTATTAGCAGAAAGGGAATCAGGAACTGGGGAGACAACCGACGATCCAGAGTTTGGGGAAGGTGGCAAGAGTGGAGAGGGTGAGTGGTAATTGCAAAAGCAGGAAGAAAAATCGGGTGGGGGAGAGAGAGTGAAAAGATGAAAATATTATTTCCAACTTCTAAGTTACTCAGATATTCTTCCTCATTTTCTGCTTGGCTCTATCTTTGTCTCTCACTGCCCTCTTTTTCTGCACAGTGACTCTCTGTCACATACACTGCTTTGTGCCATTTCCAGTGCCTCTGGCTGTCTGCTGTCTCCCCTTAAATCTTTGTCCTTTCTTCAAATCTCTTCCCACAGTACCTCTTCCTCTATCTCTGTCTTGCCGTCTTCATCTGACTGCATGTCTCTCTCACTACCTCATCCGCACTCTCACATAGAGGAGTGAGGGACACTAATAGCGACTATCATGAACACTTTGTTCAGATCAGAGTTCAAACCGTATCTGCCTCAAAAACATGAAGACACTTCCTGCAATTTCCATTCATTATGTTCAGAGTGACTCCTCCCAGAGAATGATTTCCTGGTTGCTGAGTACCCATTTTGTTCACATTGCTCTCTCAGTAACAGCGCCTGAAGAGACTGTAGCTGGAGAGAACTAACAGGAGTGAAGGAGTCCCACACTGACAGAGGGTCAGCACTGAGGGAGTGCCGCACTGTCAGAGGGTTGGTACTGAGGGAGTCAAACACTGTCACAGGGTCAGTACTGACGGAGTGCTGCACTGTCAGAGGGTCGGTGCTGAGGGAGTGATACACTGTCAGAGGGTGTGTACTGAGGGAGTGCCGCACTGTCAGAGGGTCAGCGCTGAGGGAGTGCCGCACTGTCAGAGGGTTAGTACCGAGGGAGTCCCACGCTGTCAGAGGGTCAGTACTGAGGGAATGCCGCACTGTCAGAGGGTCAGTACTGAGGGAGTGCCGCACTGTCAGAGGGTCAGTACTGAGGGAGTGCCGCACTGTCGGAGGGTCACTACTGAGGGAGTGCCGCACTGTCAGAGGGTCAGTACTGAGGGAGTGCCGCACTGTCAGAGGGTCAGTACTGAGGGAGTGCTGCACTGTCAGAGGGTCAGTACTGAGGGAGAGCCGCACTGTCAGAGGGTCAGTACTGAGGGAGTGCTGCACTGTCAGAGGGTCAGTGCTGCAGGGTTGGAGAGTCAGTGCTGAGGGTGTGCTGCAGTTTCCGAGGCTTTAGTTTCTTTTTAAGTTACGTATGATGTAAGTCAAGCGCAGATTGCTTCTTCTTAGAGCCAATCAGAGTTTATTTTAACAACTGAAGTCCCAAGTACTTTAAACCTACCAACGTGTTAGAGGGAGACTGCTGTATTATGTGAATTATGTTTTGAAAATTGCACCAGGAGTGTTTTATATTATTTCAATGTAGAAAGCACTGTTCTGAGATTAATAGAACTATATTTTTACTTTTCTTACTGAAGTCATTGACAAAATAAAGATCTTTGAACTTGTGAATAAATTGGATATTTTATTTTCTCTTTATTCATTTGGTAATTTCTTTTTGTTTTGTTGTTAAATAAAACTGCAGTATGTGTTTCTGTTCCAGTGAGAGACCACTTAATTGAAACCAAACCAAAAAAGTAATCTATCCAGTTAGATTCCCAACCTCCCTCCCAAAATGGGATGACTTGTCTGGTAAGAACATTCGCTGCTGTCATTCATGAGCCAGTTGGGAACCCTCTCCTTTGTCCAATGGGAGAAGTGATCAAACAGGCTCGATTGCCACACAATCACCCGCAGCCTCCAGAGATGACGAGCTGTGTTAGGATAGCTCCGTCCGTGCTACAGTGTCCACTTCTGAAGGCGAGGCTGTTTCCTTCACTCAAAGAAGATAGCAGTTTGGAGGCCATTCATCCCCCTAGTCCTCTCTGCTCGTCAATAAAACCTTCGACTTCAAATATTCTATTCTGCCAGATCCCAATACCCCTTCAAAGCCTGTGTTCAAACACCGGCAGTGCAGAAACTTCCTGGTAACTGAGAACATGCACCTCCCTGTGACGCAGACTGCCCTCCCTGACTGTGCATGTGGCAGCGACTCAATGAGGGCATCAACCGTAGATTAGCTGTGAACGGTCAATGTGATGGAACTGGGAGCCTGGCAATTCCTTAACTCAAGGTCACTGAGTGAGCTTTAGCTTAACCCTGCCATTGGAACTTATAAGAAAATCTTTGATGAGCTGTCGTTGCCACTGGCAAGGCCAGCATTTGTCATCTGGCATCTGTAATTAATGTTGAGTCAACTTCATTGATTCAGTTGATGTTTCCCATTGTAGGGCATCAGCACTGGGCAGCAGAGGTACCTGTCCATCATCATGACATTCTACAGAGCAACTCCCCTAGTCTAGACCAGCAGGATGTTGACAGCATCAAATGGCAGATGATGTTGGGTGCTTAATGTTTCATATCGAATTACAGACAATTTGTCCACTACACTTACACTTTGGGTGATGTTATTTATCTATGGCACAACCTCAAGCTTTCAGTTTGATACCAACATAAGCTCTGCCCTCAACTCCACTGTATCACCAAGATCTATGACATTGTGAGGATCAACTCTGGGGGCAAGCACCACACTGTTGGAGGGTCAACTCTGGGGCTGCGCCACAGTGTCAGAGGGTCAGTTCGGGGGAGCGCCACACTGGGAGAGGTTTTCTATGAAGAGTTCATTACAGCCTCAGTTTCACAATCACTCCGATAAGACATTAAATTGAGGTCTTGCCCACCCTTGCAAATGGGCTTACGAGTTTGTTGGGCTCCTAATGCAAAAAGCAGGGTAGTTTGTCCCTAAATGAACATTACTGAATTCAGCTGATGTAGTACTTTCTCATGATGCTCTGTTGGATCTTCTTGTGCATAATATAGTTGTGTTTCCTATCCTACAACAGCGATAGTGCATCAAAATAAACTGAATCTTTAACTGGAAATGTTTTTGGAAGATGCTGAGATGTTGTAAGGCTCTGTAGAAAACAAATACCTTGTGTTTGAAAGGTTATGTTTCTGCTGAGGAAAGGGACAAGTTTCTGGATTATCTGAAAAGCCCCAACCAGCAGCAGTATCAGAAACAATCCCCTTTTATCGTCAGAACTGTGAAGAGGGCATCCAGGAAACAAAGTCAACGCTTGCAACTGAAATGGAAGATGAGAATGGGAGGGAAAGTTATGAACTGCTCATTGCCTTTCATTCTTCTAATTAGGCCCCTTACCTCAAGTGCCTCACCTCCTGTTAATCAGAGGTCCACATCCACCAAAATTCCACTGAATCCCAGACCCTTAGCTGATGTTGATCCCGGCTCCTTACTTACCGTGCTGTAGTCAATCCTAGACCCCTAGCAACCACATTCCATCCCTGACCTCCAAACCTGAATTAATTCCAGGTCCCTGTTTCCAAATCACATTCCAGTCTTTGCCTGAGCTTTGTGGCAAACTGTGGAATAATTAATTTGATTGGCTTCCAACAGATCAATTGCATTTCTGGAACCAAGTCAGACTGGAGATCCAACACCATCAAGGGCCTCTGCGCTTGGTGGCTGAATCATGTCTGACTCGACTGAGTATGAAAGAACTATCACACCTCCCAATAAATTTATTTGTCAGCAGTTTTTGATGGTTCATGGTTGTTTTCTGTTGAAGAGTTCCTTATTTCGAGGCTCTTCACAACATCAAAATGCTCCATGTCTACGAATATTTTCCTTGGAGAGTGATCAGTGATGTGACCAGAGTGAGGGGACAATATTTAAATGACAGGAGTTACCTAATAAAAGCAGAGACAAGGGCCATTTCGTTTCCTACAGGTTGAGTGTCTTTGTGATACTCTTCTTGAAAAGGTGGTGGAAGAAGACTCCCTGAATATTTTTGAGGCAGAGGTAGATAGATTCAGGGGTAGGTGGAAACATGGCTTTATAAATTGCAATCAATCAGATCAGCATGATCACGCGGGACGAGGGAGCAGGCTCAAGGGACTGAATAGTGCACTTGTTCATAGGAGCATGAGAAGTAGAGCAGCTAATTCACGCAAAACAAACACCCACAAACAGAAATGTGTAATGCCTCATCAGACAGGTGGTAATTCCGACATCATGGCACACCCCTAGTCCTGACTGGCCAACAGTGCGGTGTCAATGGTCACCTTAAGGGAGTGGGAAGTGAGGAAGCTGAGGTAGGTACTTTCCAACATTGGACCCAGATAAGCAAGAACACTGCCATATAGCATCTATTAGTGGAAATCAGGTGGGTGAAACTCAATTTGTCAGAATCCAAAAGATTCTCAAGCTGCGTCTGCCGAATCTGTGACACTGATAATGCTTTTTAAAATCAAAACATGTTTGAAGAAGGTCATTCAGCCCAACCTCATGGTCTCTCCTATCCTCTGCTGGAAAAAAAATTCATTGCTCTCAGTTACGAATGCATTCACAGTGAGGGATCATCCTTTCTTCTGTGGGATAGGATTTCCAAAAAACAAATTCACCACCAACTGAATGTAGAAGCTTGATCCCTTTTGGCCTGAAAC